>NW_022692324.1:932431-933998 GCF_011630105.1 Anneissia japonica
ATATTTATATATATATATATTATCGATTTATCTTTATCATATTTATTATTGTTAATGTTTTAATCATCGTCGTCATCATCTTAGGGCATAATTAGCTAATAGGTCTACCATTATACATACATTATGACGAGCACGAATAATGAAATAATAGACACATATTGGGTAAATACTGTCGTTTGTTTGCAACACTGTTTACCTTTTAATAAACAATGTTTTCCTCCATGGTTATACAATACAATCCGAAAAAAAAAACTAATAATGTAGGCAGAATACTGTTTACTAACGGATGTCTTATGACAGTCCCCTTAAATTTTTAATGTAGTTGAACAATAAACTTCAAGTAAATTACACGGAATTCTAATAATTAATTTAGAAGATGTGCGTTGAGAGTCTGACTGTGTCTTGGAAACTTAATTTATATAATTTTACCTGCGCAAGTCGGTTTCCAAACTTTATTTGACAAAACATGTGACATGCCTAAATATGGTCATGATGACATCACGTCATGACCATATACAGAGGGAATACTATTAATTAATTAATTAGCTGATGTCTATTGAAAATCCGGTTATGTTTAATATATATGGATATTTTTTAGTAAGTCGGTTTTCGATTTCACAGTCCATAGCAAGCTCTACGTAGATGAGGACAGACTGATCATCTTGTTTTGATTTTAAGAAGTTTGGTTTTTAGAAACTTAAGGTAAAAACTTGCTGTTATTATTATTATTATTACAACAACGAACACCAATTTTATTAGCAATTATTTAATTATTAATTATTAGTTGATGATTATTAGTTAAATGAATGTTAGTTTTTAGATGATAATTAAATAGTACAAACCGAGATATTGAAGAGGTATTAAAGGAGTGCATCTTATACTGTAGTGGATCAATTATAAGGGATTAGGGATCTATATTCTGGTAAAAGTTGGGTTGTATATTATTTTGGGATTAATTTGTATGTGTTTTTAATATATTTTTTTAAGCATTATACATTATAGTCAACATGTAATAATACCACTCAGTTGTTAAACGGATTTTTTTTTAAATTTATTTTGCAGTTAAGTGAAATTTGTCACTATTGGCACGGTGACCGTACTCTAGCTTGTGTAAATGATCGAAATGTTGGCAGTATGTATTCTCGCAATCTACTTTGTCAGATTCAGTTAGAGTCTGATAGGCCAATCTGGATTTCCAAATATATCACCTCAAGGTATAATTGTAATGTACAATTAGCCTATTTATTTGATTTTGTTTAATGTCAACACATTTGTTTAAGGTTCACGCTAATGAACATTTCGCAATTGTCAAATAATTTAACTGACCAACATGACAGAGCCAGTAATACATGTGCGTCTAAAAAACATACGTGTTTTCACAGAAACACACGTATTTGTGCACCGTCGCTTTGTGAACAAGACGTTTCAAATCATCATTTGTTGGCGAAGCTAACAATTCGTTTGGCGACGTTTGTTAGCGTCGCCAAACGTAAACGATTAGTGAACACAATTTCTAAAGAACTTTTCGCTTCTGATCTGCATAATATCCGTTGGCATGACCTATACA
>NW_022692324.1:934022-935811 GCF_011630105.1 Anneissia japonica
CCACCCCAGGTCAGTTGAAAAATACCTCCGGCCAATTTCTGGCCCCCCGGTTCCCCTGCTGGTGCCACCCCTTACTAGAATGCCAGGAGGTTTTCTAATTTCAAGAGTTTATCAATCATAGTTTATCAATTGTAACTCTTGATGCTCAGAAATAATGGCTATTATAGCGTACGGTGTAACCACACGCTATAACATTTATCTGTCAATCATTTCTCTTGTTTTAAGTATTTTAAAAAGCTTGTACAATGCGCTTTTTAAAATACTGAACGTTGAGTAATTAACAGAATGTTTTTATATTTTATTGTACATGAACAGAGTATTATTGGATACCTTTATTTCAAGCCACCAACATCGAATTTGTTTTTCAACCTTCTGAGCATCCCAGGAAACAAGGAGTAGAGATTTATTTCGTTTTCGATGATGATGACAAATACATACTGATTAAAAGTTAAGAGTTTCGACTTATTATGCTTAGTAGATATGGGCCTGAGCCTAATATATCTATCACACGTGAATATGACAGTCATTGTAGAATTATTCCGAAAACAATTAAAGATGATGAAGTTCCATACTTACAAAATACTGTATAGAAATACATATTTTCATCGAAGGTCTTGGCAAAATATTTTTTAACGAAACAACCGGCGACTTAAGCATCAGACTAAATGCATCCTATCAATACATCAAGTATGAAAAGACAAATGTGACACTTCAGTGTGAAATAGGTAAGAGTTCTTTGTATAGATTATAACTTACCTTAGAACACACAATATGTTGCGCCTAAACATTATGTTCATGAATGAAGGTCCTAACATCGAGTTTGTTAAATAAACCGGTGACTTAGGCATCAGACTAAATTGGCTACACTTTTTTTTTTATATATATATAAAGACATTTTATAAGAATACTGAGGATGAAATTTCTCAAAACGTTAGAACAAAATAAGAACAAATTGAGGCTTAGGTAAAATGTCAAATGACATTTTTATACAAAAACAAATTGGAAAACTAACACATCAAGCTAGTAAAATAAAGTAAACGCAATGTTTAAAAAAGCATAACATTATCTACTTCATTATTACTTATAAATGAAAATGATGTATATGAATTATACATCTGGCATGAAAAGACATATGCGACACGTCCGTATAAAATAAGTAAGAGTTGTTTGTATTAAGTGTACTATATCATTGTTACCATTTTGTTATTTCTATTTATATACAAGGTACAAGATACAAGATTGTTTTATTGTTACTAGTACATCAAATACAAGTACAATTCGTCTTCCCGATGCAAAAAAATAGTTTAAAAGTTAGACATAAAATTATCGAAGGACATAAACAAAACAGAATATACAAAATGAAACAATTATTTAAAAGAGTTATTTACTGTAGTTGTAATTTACCTTTAGTAGCTATTTACCTTTTTGTTTAATTTTGCTCCTAACCGGTTGAGCACTGTCAATGACAAAACCCTCCATTTGTCGCATTTTAAAAATTTCCACCCAAAACATTCGAGAATCAGAATTTTGAACATTTTCATGTTTTTAAATTTTATAAAAGAAGCTATATTGAAGAACGTTTCTATAAAATATATCAATCACTAAATCTAACTGAAAAGTATATACTTAAAAATATACTGAAAAATATTTTTAAAATACAAATCATAATAATAAGCTATTGATTTTGGGATTTTTGGAAGTGTTTTCTCCAAAATTACATGGCTGATATCCAGTGAAATAAATATTCATAACTTTGCTAATATTCAACCAATTTCATTCAAATAACCAC
>NW_022692324.1:936542-947528 GCF_011630105.1 Anneissia japonica
CTTTTTAAATCCTGGTTTCCAAAATCCTGTAATACTCACAATATGTCAAAACGCAATAACTTTGCATACAAGGAATATAAGTGTAAAACAGAGAGGTTCTACTCCAGCCCTGTGCCATCTATGGTCAGGATCCTTAATAAAAATAAATAATCAAATAAAAGCTTGTAATCATAAAACCTATAGAGTGGAGAATATGGAAGAGGGAGGGGAAAGGAAAGAAAAAGGATAATAATTCATCTTTTTTTTTTTTCCTTTCTCTGCTTTCTTTCTTTATGAACCCTTTCTTCCTCAGCACATCTCAGTAAAACCTCCCTTGTTTTGTGCTTTTTTGTTTTTGTTTTTTTTATCTATGTCCTGATTATTTATATTGCTTGTTATGTTGTAAATTTTTTAATGTTTATGTCTTTCTGAATGTTCAATTCCTTAATTTGTACATATATTAAAATAATTTTATAAATAATTTGTACAGTAATAATAATTTGAATCTTAATTGAAATAACTAATAATTTTATAAATAATGTATTTTTAACGTTTTCGCAATTCAGTTCTGTGAACTGCCAGAAATGTTTTTTTTTTAATGTATTTTGACTTTATTTATGAATAAAAGATACCTTGATATATATATATATATATATGTGTGTGTGTGTGTGTGTGTGTGTGTGTGTGTTTGGTATTACACAAAAAAGCTTTGTAAATTTATAAAATTACCGTAATTTAGTATTTTATCTACAATGCTTTAAGCACAGTTTAATAATTTTATTGTTGTTTTTTTCCTTTTTAATAATACTGGTTCAAAGATCTTCATGTTATTTAAAGATGCTTGTATCAAAGATAGTCAACTCTCTGTTTTGTTTACGATACCATTGGGAACCTTGAAGTTGATCATTCTAATAGGCCGTTCCGGAGTGTCAATCAAACTGACAAATGAGAGCAATAATATCAAAGGGGCGGAGCTTAGAGGAACAGTGTATTGTGTTGTTTTTATGTTCAATCACACTAGCAAAAGTACTAGAAATACAAGATAGAGCACTCGGATAGTAAAAATGAGGCGGAGGTCGGATCCGACGTAGGCGGCGCCCTTCTTTTTTATAATGCAAGTTTTCTACACTTCGGGCCGGACCTACAGGGCGCCCTTCTGTTGCTAAGTATATCCAGACGCACACGGCGCCCTTCCCTTTCCACTAATGGAGGAAAACTTTATCACTAGAGTGCGTCCGGCCATACGATTCTGCGCTATACTGTTCTTTTATTCTTTACTGATCCATGCTTAAGCTTGATTGTTTTGTGTTTTATTTGGATAATAGCAACGATTTCTACCTCCGACAATGAGGTTATGTATTCACCGATGTCACTGTCTGGGTGTCTATTCCAGTTTGTTAAAATGATAATATATCAATATATAGCTATTTTTTGTTTAATGTCAGTACAATATTTTTCCTTTCTCTATCCTTCGGAAAACGATATTATGATGACCTTGTTTGTATAATGTGTTGCAATTTATTGCACAGCATGCCACGTCCTCCAATGCCGTACGTCACCATAGCGCATCTCAGTGTACAATTTTTAAATTGAGAATTGACAATTAAATACGCGACGACTTGGTAACGAAAGTTTGGAAGAAGATTTTAGATCCAGCCGTATGGGGCGCCCCATTTTTTTGTATTCCCACCATGCATTTCGGTGGAACACGTTTTTTCTGTGGAGAACTCTATCTTGTGTTTCTAGTATCTCTGACATTAGGCCAAGGTAAGTTGTTAGGATAGTTAAAAATGAACGGTTGACAGACAAAAGAATTAAAATTTGGAAGATGAAAGGAAATTGGAAGGCAATCAGCTGATAATGAGAAGCCGAACTACAAGCAAACATTTGAACAAGTTCTGTATTTTTAATGAAGTGAACAGGATGACAAATAAATCAAATTTGGTGTTTCTGGAAAACCTTCGAACAGATGGCAAATGTATACAATACAATGTATTAGTTTTACATAATTTTTTTTTTCAACTGATTGATGCATTGAATATGAAGGATAATGGAAATGCATCTCCTAATGACAATGAAAGTGGGTCAAATAGGCTAGGTATTTTTATCTTGAATAGATTGCATTAATTCTACGCTTTTCAATCTTTTTACATACTCAGTCAAAGAAGTGATAGGGTTACAACATTGAGTCTCAAAGACAACACAACGTTAGGTTGCGGAATCAATCAACAACTGTGTGTCCATAGTTTTGTTAGAAATGAATGTGATAACATCACGGACTCAAGTGATTGCTGCCGCAAAATTGTAAATGAGGATTGCAGTAGACCTACTACTACCAGCAACGCGGAGGTAACCACATTTAGACATAACCCTAGTGTTGTTACAAAAACTGATATGGAGACATACGAGTTTAATCAAGTCACTACCGATAACGATACGGACTATGAGGCAGACGAAAGTAAGTTTCCAGAATAAAGTTATTAAAACTAATATGCTGTCGTTTTTTATGCTTTGTTACTTTCAGTTTTCAGTTTGATTTATCACGTTGAGGGTGACTTTGTCTTCGTATAGGTAAAACCACAACTAAAACAGTCACTGATACAGAGACAAACGAGATTAGTCAAATCACTACATATACAGATACGGACAGTAAGGCAGACGAAAGTAAGTTTCATTGTTACACCATATTTTAAATCTACTGTTGTATTATAATACACTACTCAACTTACATAAAAATTGTAAATACAGTGGGAAGACTTCGACTCTGTATATTGGTTGGAGAAATTGAAACGGCCACTGTTACGGAGAAAAACGATGTTAGTAAAACCACTACCAATACGGATGCGGATTTTAAGGCAGACAAAAGAAAGTTTCATGTATACAGCTAATAAAACTCATGATTGTCACATACTGCCGTTATTTATTCTTTCAATTTTCAGTTTTATTTTTCATGTTGAGGGTGACCTTTACTTTGTATTGGTGAAACCTAAACCGATGAAGTCTCCCTGTTACATCTCATTTTCTTTATATAAATGTGCTGTTGTGTATATAATAGTAGCAAACTCAATAAAATAAGAAAAATAAATAAAACGTTCATTAAACAATACCCACCACAGCCCATTGACCCTACATGAACACAAATATAATATGTATATTTATTATTGCCACTGGGAGGTCAAAATAATATATAAAGATTTTTTTGCATCCTTTTGCATGACTACGTGCCAAAACCTCATTAAGGGGACAGTTTCACGTTGTTTGTTGGTGTCCACTAAATAAGGCATCCATGTAATTAAGAGGACGCTTTTAAGGTCTTGAATGTGTCCTCTGTAGTAGCTGAACATCTCGTATTTAAAACGCTTTTATAACTATTTTGTAAAGTGACTTTTGACATCTAACGCATGTTACCTAACTGAATAATTTTTAACTGTTTTAGGTTTCACTGTATTCACTCCATCTGCTATTGTGCTGATGGCTTTTAACGGTACCGCGGTTTTAGTCTTCGTATATTTGATGTCTCTGTGCTTTACAAGCTTTAGTGACAAAGCCACCGAAAAGAATCCAACCAACTGGATATGAGTGATTATCGTATGTAACGTCAGCGAAGACACTTTTTTTCATTGAGCTTATACAAAGCGAACCTCATTAAACTGTCTCTTATACACATCTAGAAACTTAAAATAAAAAGGCTGTACTTTTTGTACGAAAATGGCACCTCGAGCAGGTCTCCTTTAGATGCATACGACAAGCTCCTTAAGAAGAGAAATTAATATTAGATTGAGATAAACTAAAGTGTATTTTTATTAAGATGTAGCCTATGATTTAGTAAATCAAGAGATAACTATTGTGACGTCTTCTATTTGTAGCTTTTTTTCTTTTGATGTTTTGAAGGCCTTAGTGGGGCTGTTATTCAAGAGGAGCGCATTCGTGAGTGGCGCTTATTAGAACTTATTGGAGTGTTATGGTGTTGGACATATGTGACTTGTTGCAACGTTAGTATTGTTTAATCGTGAACATCGGTTATTCTGATTCTTGTGGTAGTAAATGCGACCTCCAAGTATTAAAAAAGTGTATAGTTATTGATAGGGAAATTCCACCACAGTAGATTTTAAGACGGGCAGCGTTCGTCCCGAGCAGGCTTGCCGAACCGTATCATGCCGTATAGAAATCTATAGACACTCTATACTAAATGCCTGTTGAGAAATGAAATAACAGCCTACATTTTTAGTACCTTTAGCAAATGTTATTTACTAAAAACATTAATGGGTGCACGCCCGCCTAAAGTTAGAACGTAGGCCTATACACAATCATAATACATCACCTTAAGACACTGTACTTTACATCTCTCAATGGCCAATACATCATTTATTTAATATTTATTATTTTAGAATTATTGTAATATAATGCATATTAATTAATGATGGGTTTGCCATTCAAAGTATGCATATTACACTTTCAATTTATTGGTTTATAATAGCTATTTACGCTTAAATGTCGTTTTGTGATTTTTGATGTGCAATCAGAATTAAACGAAATTAAACGAAATCGTCAGTACTAACTTTTGTTTGTAAAGAAATCAGTGATGATGCTTATGATGTTGATGCTAATGATGATGGAGACGATGATGATAAATATTATTCCTACTGCTAATAGTGCTGCTGATAATTATGAGGAATGTGTTGGTGAAAATAGTGATGATGAAGATGATGATGATGATGATGATGATGATGATGATGATGATGATGATGATGATGATGATGATGATGATGATGATGATGATGATGATGATGCAAAAATATGCAAAATAATTATCATTATAGTCATCTACATCATTATCGTAATTATTATCATCATTTCCATAATAATTTTATCATTATGAAAATTATCAGGATATATAATTTTTATATAGCATATGATATTATCATCGTTATTTACAGCATCACTATGAGTAATATTGTCACCACCTTCTTAATCATTACTTCGGTTTTCCAAATAATAACCATGGTTATTTTCCATCTTTATAAACATTCTCACAATTTTTAAAGAAGAGGAATAAAGATCATTGTCATCATCTCCATCATCATCACTGGTAATAATGACATATTTGCCATCTTTATAGTCAAAATTATCGTCATTAGCTTACTGTTTTTGGATTTCTGCAGATATTATTCTACTAAAGAAGATTGAAACAACTCACTCGAAACGTCGAGATATTCTCAATCAACTAACAACAGTTCTTTTCAGAACTATGTACGTCGTGTACCACAAGCATTAATATAATGTTTCAATACTGGTTTCCAATTGTTCTTGTCACACCTTACACACAACGATGTCAAATATAGATGACCATCTCTGGCACACTTTCAAGACAGTGACGACACTCTGACTCCGCTGGCTGTGGTTTAAAAAGTTCATCGACAGAAAACATCTGGCATTTCAGGCTCAATTGTACAGGTTTAGTATTCAATGTTCTTGTTGCTCCATATCCCAGTCATGTTCCATATTCTATCTTCGATACAAACTGCGTTCCAGTCCTTATGGCTGATTGGTGATGTAGGTCTGATGATGGGTGTCTCACGTGATATCGTACATGCAGGTATATCTATTCGGTGCAGGTTCTTGTGGCGACGTGATACTTTATTCCGATGATAATGCATGGTAATCCTTCAAACTGAATTTCACCGGGCAAATCATTCGAATGATATTTAAGACGTCAAAACAACTTTCAGTATTATGTGAACAACGAAGCAATTAGGCTGCCACCAATAGTTCGTGGAAGGTGAAAGGCATAATTAAAGATCGGAGAACAGTACGCAAGGCACAATTAATATTTTAGTATTTATTGGAGCTGAGACCTATAAACTAATGAGTTCTTAAACAATAGAAACTATTTATGCCTAATAAGTTTATCATAATGTGTACCACCTACCTGAATACACGGTACCTACACGCTATACTAGTACTTTTTTTACTCTTAAATATTTTCAGTGATTCTTAATTTACTTTCTGATGTGCATTTAATCTAGATTTATATTGGCCTATGCAATCTATCTATACTAATAAAAATTATTGTTTTAGATAATTTTCATCGAATGCAAAATTTACTTCATCATGGTTATTTACCACGATAATAAAAGAATGTAGGACATAAACCACCCAGGACAATAACCACCTGGACGAAAACCACCCAAACTGGAATATACCATTGTGAAAGTAGGTTGGGCAGTGCGGTGGAGTAATGTTGGGTGGGCCTGTTTTTATCACCTTCACAATTAGGATAGATTACACTGTGACTTCCTATTATACGCTTTTAATTCATTCAACTTTTTTGACAACAAGGATGTATGTTAATAATCATTGTAGATCTCAGTAATTACTGTGCTTAAAGTGTGTATTTTTTTTTAATGATTTTAACACAACAGTTAACTTCAAAGCTTTATGGAAATTAAAATGTAAATTTTTTAGTAAAGTTTTAATACATTTAATAATGTTTTTTATCTTTATAGTATTTGTCTAATATTTTAATATATAAATTTCTAAAAGGACATATCCCTACTTCCTTTAAAAATTATTAATTTCAATTAGATAGTTCCCTTTCATAATTATAATTTAAATGTAAAAAGTCATCCTTTAATGAATGTAACTTAATAAGATTTTACTATTTTAACTCTCTTTTTATCTGTTTTCATTGAATTGTAGTAAAACCAGTATATTTCTATAATAGTAAATACAATCTAAAACAGAATGTTTTAGTGAACATTTAATAACAAACATTAAATAGGCTCCATTTACAGAGTGCACTTTACTAATATATAATATACAAAAGGGTTTGTCCCGACTTCTCTTAAAAATGGTTTTCAATTAAAATAGCTCAATATAATAATAATATTTTAATGTAAAATATTATAAAGAGATATGCACAGTGTATTTGTCTAATATTATAATATTCACAAGGACTTGTCTCTACTTCCTTTAAATTTGATTTAATAATAATAATATTATTATAATTATAATAATTATAATTATAATTATATCTACAATAAAAACCTACAATGATTATTAACATATATGCATGTTGTCAAAAAAGTTGAATGAATTAAAGGCGTATAATAGGAAGTCACAGTGTCATCTACCCTATTGAGAAGGTGATAAAAACAGGCCCACCCAACATTGTAAACCCCACTGCCAACCCTACTTTCACAATGGTATATACCAGTTTGGGTGGTTTTCGTCCGAGTAGTTATTGTCCTAGGTGGTTTGTCTGATTACCTTTCCCGCTGTTGAATGAAAATTTTAATAAGGAATAAAGATTAAAAATGTGTACTTTGAATGTTTGTTCTTAATATAAGCATACTCTTAATTATATTATCAGTGAATTGTAGACATATACTTTTACAACTGTACAACATAATTCTGTTGCAAACTAATTATAAACAGAAGGCATTTATAGTTCAAATAAATAGTACTTTTTGTGATCTAATAATTATTTGTTCAGAAATTGTTGTTATTAGAATCAGTGGGTGACCGTGAAGGTATGCAGTGCCTACCCTGCTACAACTAAAAAAAAAAAAAAAAAAAAAAATACAAAATTGTTGTACTATTTCTCCACTTCATTTAACATTTTTTAGCTACAACCTTCTTTACCAGCCTTAATTTTTCGAGTAGATCGCTACAGTACATCAGAATAGCTAAGTAGATATTTTTACCTTTTTTGTTAGCCAACTTTGCCTTCGTATTAAGAATAACCTAAGCTACTCGAGCCTATCGCATCGTACACTTGCCTGCTGGTAACTTGACACATGTTTTGATTGTAGGCCGGCTAACGAACTTTTTCCACTAGCAGGCCCTAGCATACCATGTAATTTACCTTACGGCCCGCCTCTGATTAGTGCACATTTTACACTTACAAAAATTTGCTAGAACTTCTTGCAGCTCGGATAAAAATCATTTATTTTTACAGAAGTAGAATTCCTCTGTTGTAAGTCGTTAAATATATAATTTTTTAAAACAATGTTTGTCGCCGTCTGTTGAAATTATAATTATGATACCTGATTTGTATGTAAATTTATTTTAACGGCCTTTCGAACAATCCCTTTTGCTAAAGATGCTATGCAAATATATAGAACCATTAAATCAGCAAATACATTGATATAAACGTCCTTTTGCTATAAAAGAAAATGAGCACAGGTGTTTACGTCATAATAAGCTAACTTTACATCGGTATATTTAAAACAAAGAAAAAAACTCGAACTTCATTAACAGCAGAGGATCTACAGTCTTCTTTAAATATTCTATGTTGTCTCACTTTTTTAATATATAACCTGTGAATGATAATCCTTTACTGTACTGCGTACACTTATCAGCTTTCATAATGATGTCATCATCGAAATGGTAGTGAGACAATAAATATATTTCTAATTGCTATATTATATTCTACTACTACAGTATGTTTCATGTTTGCCTTAGTAAATTATTGTTACACCTACTTATTTTAATTACTCTTACATTGTTTTAAAGGTATGTTCTCTCCGTCACCCAAATCTACACAAAATATTTATTCTTTATCGAAATGCCATAGATCTTCGTTAGCACCTATTTTACAAGGTGTATAATAGTTGATAATAGGCATCGACTGATTCAGTGGCTGGTGGTCTAATGAAGAAAACGATAATTGGTTACCGGTACCATAAAAAGAGAGAAATGTATGTTAATAAGCATACATGGGAAATGACATAAAAGGATACCAAAGTATTTCCCACATGGCTCTCCTAGTTTAAATACATGTAAAAGTTCAAATATCATAATCAAGAATGAAATATTTTTGGCAATACAATCACAAACGACGTCAATTGGAATACACCTTTGTCAGTTAGGACAGGCCAGTAGGCAGGGGGTGCGAGGTGTGCGGAGCACCCACCCACATTACAAAATGTCCACATTTTCTAAGGTAAACAGTTCAAAACTCACATTCGCACGATTCAGAAATTAATTTAACCAAACCTCTTACACATCTAGGCTAAGTGTATGTCCAATAGGGATATATTTTACTCTACTCCGATTTTTAGGGGATCGCTAAATGACCGAGGTCAGTATTTGCAAAGACAACTTGAAGAAAATCTATAATACTTCCGACATAATTTTTTAATGTATTTTGTACATATTAGTAGACTCTAAAATCGATTAAATAGGCCTAAGCCTTTGAAACCCCAAAATTTTCATATTTTTCGGGGCTTAGTTCCTGGACCATTTTCAATACAGTTTAAGTGACATCCGACAACGCCCACTTTGCTCACGTCAGGAACATTACCCCCCCCCAGTCAAAGACCTCAGAACCCTGTCGGTCAAATCTTGGCGCCACCCCTGCCACAGTGGCATAACAGGCAGGGGGGAAGACTGCCCCCCTGACGGTTTTTACCGGGCTGACCAAGCCATCGTACAGGGCTGGGTAATAAGAGAAAAGAAAGAGTGGAGAGGGAGGGAAAGAAAAAGAAGAGGAAAAGAAAAGGAAAGGAAAAAGGAAAAGAAAAAGAGAAGAGAAAAATAAATACAAGAATAAAAAAGAAGATATCACAATGACCAGACTCACAACACCCTGCAACCCCTTTCCACTGTCATAACTCTTTTGATCTAAGCTGCCAGATGGTGTAACCTCAGGGGGACAAGGGAAATTTATCCATCTTTGGAAATCTTTCCCACCCCTTGATAAATGCCCTTTTCATTTCTTGCTAAGGTAGGACAATTTCCTCTAAAAGTTGCACATTTTAGGGAGTATTGATCAATTCCGACGATATTAAAATTAAAACACAGGGGGACAGGGGGGAAATATCCATCTTTGAAAAATCTTTCCCCACTTCTTGATAAATGCCCTTTTCATCCTCTAAAAGTGCCTAAAATTCTCAAACTTTTACGGTAGACCAATTTCCTCTATAAATTGCACATTTTAGAGTGTTTTGATCAATTCCGACGAAATTAGAACTAAAAACACAAAAACTTTTTGCGCGCTCCGCGCACATTTTCTTAGGGTTTATTTAAGGTTATCCCTTTAGGTTATTTAAATACATAATAGTCCCAAACTCAAGAAAGAAAAATTTAAGATTAGATCGTTTTAACCTAAACCCTATATTATAAATAAAATAAGCCTTATGTCGTATTGTTTTCTATATGGGGAGGGGAGTGGGGTGGGTATGATAAATTACTAACCGGAAAAATTATTACCTTTGCCCCCTCCCTCCCCTGACACAAGTCTCCTGTTACGCGCCTGCCCTGCCATGTCTATTTGATTAAAGAAGGATAATAAGACACAAGCAGAATATTTAATATTTTGAATAACAGAAATATGGCTTTTCTACCCGGAAATGGCGGGAAATAGCCGGCCTGCACACACTTCCCACAATCAATATTGACGCCTTCGAATCCGGTCTGCTAACCAACTAATGTTCCTTATTACAAACACAAACAAGCTGTATAAGGTCTTACCAGCATACCGTATCAAAATAGTTTCTCAATAGGCCTATTAAAAATGTAGAGGGCACAGGTTACTCGAACAAGATTATGTAGAAAAACACATTGCCTTCATGTAGATTTGAACCAAAGGTCGTTTGGATTCTCACCATTGACTTTTTGGTATGGTGCAATACGCAATGAATAATAATAAATCACATGTTAGTAACGTTAATATGGAGAAACATTTTCACTAATGAATTAAAGACGGTATTACGTTTAAGAAAAAACTGTCCCAATGGGCAATTGAACCCAAGATATTCCGATTACAACTAGTAATGTAACGCCTATGCGCTCTCATGCGGCGGTCCGCAGGGCCCCTGAATTCTAGGGGCCCCAAAGAGGGTCCTACCCATAGGTTCCTCGATCTAGCACCCTGACCAAAAAGGACTTTGTTCATAAATAACAGCACAATGTGTCTCTGAAATCGACTGTAGGGCATATATCATATTATAATGATTAAAGAGAAGGGGGCCCCGTCGGCCCGACGGGGCCCCCTTCTCTAAA
>NW_022692324.1:947536-949820 GCF_011630105.1 Anneissia japonica
ACGGGGCCCCCTTCTCTAAAAAAAAAAATAAATAAATAAAAATGGTGTACTGTAGGATGGGTGACTGATTTGATACATGTTATCATATGCAGGTATTTCATCTATTTGATGCAAATTTTAGCAGTGACGTAATACTCAGTTCCATTTACGATGATAATGCATGGTAATTCATAATGCCAGCCGTCTCGCAAACGATACGGTACTTGTTAGTGATTATGACTCTCTTGATGTATAGGGACGCGATAGAAATCTGACATCTGAGACCACATTGGAGTATGTTTTCTTTTTAAGATTTTCTTAGGATATCGTGGCATATTCTTTCGTCGTTTAATGTTTGTATATATTTTAATGTGTCGTTTTGTGAATATTGTTTTATGTGATATCAAATTAATTTGATATGTATATATGTATATATAACCAAAAGTTGATGCAGTATAATAAGCATAACGATCAAGTTCTTAGAAATAGCGCATGCACAAAATACGTTCTATAAGGATGATTATGATTGATTCATGAGGTATTACTATCATACTATCTCAAAAGTGCTGCTATTATTTACTTTATATTGGTCTATACTGTACAGACTAACGCAGCTATACTTTTTATTCATCATGTATCCTACTATCCTACGTTAAAAAAATGCGTGCGGCTATTAACAAAGACCTTCAGTTTCTGCTTTATGTTGGACCCACGGAGCTACATGATGTGTGCATGTTTGTGTCCACATCTGACTTTTGTAGCCTTTTTGGGTATATACCATTTGGAAAGGTTTGGGCCACTTTTCACACTTTTGCTTTGATAGCTGATCGATGTCAAATGATGGCAATGTGTTGATTTGGGGATTTGTACTAACAAAATGGAACATTACTCAGTAAATAATTGTCATTCTATTCAACTTTTACTAACAACTATACCCGTGTATATACGGTATACAAGCTAAAACCCGCAAAAAATCTTGCAATTTTAAATTTGTTTTTTGTTTGGATAATAAAGGAAGAAAAGATAGGTAAAACCTACTTTTTTGTTTAAATCGAAATGGCCATTTCTTCCAATGGTTAAGGCGAAGAAACATAACCTTGGGGACCAAAAATAAGACAACCTTTCCATATGTGCCCAGACCTCATTGAGAGTGTTTAGTCCAGACATTTTTGCTAGTTCTTGTAGTTTTTTTTTGACAGCAACTATTGGTTTTAACTAATTTCCTTCTGGTGTTCGTTGTACATTATTATTATTATTATTATTATTATTATTATTATTATTATTATTATTATTATTATTATTATTATTATTATTATTATTATTATTATTGTTATTGTTATTGTTATTATTATTATTATTATTATTAATATTATTATTAATATTAATTATTTTTTATTGTTATTATTTTTATTGTTATTGTTATTCTTATGTTCTTATTCTTATTTTTGTTGTTGGACGTCATCATTATAATCATCATCCTGATTATCATTCAATCATTATATCATTATTATTATTATTATTATTATTATTATTATTAATAATTATTATATTATTTTTATTATTAATATTATTATTATTATTATTAATATTATTATTATTTTTATTATTTATTATTTATTTATTTTATTATATATTATAAGACTCGTTATTTCTCAAACAGCACCAGGCCTATATGAGACAAGGCAACATTAGGCCTTTTATTACCCCTAGGCAGCAGATCCCTAATTGGCAAGCTGCGGCACCAAGTACAACTTCTCTGCTTCCCGTGTAACATATGGTACCTATTCATATGATATATTATCAAATACCAATAACATTAATTGCCGAACCAACATTATTGCAAAAGGTAGTTATTTCAGAAAAAATGGTTGAGTACAAATTCAAGAATAATATTAAGAAAATAAGACCAAATAAATTCGAAAAATTTTGTTTTATTAAACCAAGAATACAAAAACATGAATATCTAAAATATTGTCTTGTACAAAAAAGGGAAGACTATACATACAGTACATAATAAATATATTTACTTTTACATAAGTACTCTTGTATAGTATTGCAGCCAGTAATCAACAATTTGAAAATACCAGTTTATACTCTTAGATATGGAGATAAAGTAGGTAACGTAACATGCCTTACTCAACAATACAGGCAATATACTCTGATTGATCGATTAAATTTGATTTAAAACTGAAATGTCAATTGTGAATTTCTATGGTTTATTCTATTTTATAAGACTCATTATACACACAAATGAGCATTTAAAATACTACGTTGTTAAAAAAAGAAATATATACTTTATACAGTA
>NW_022692324.1:950656-958467 GCF_011630105.1 Anneissia japonica
TATTAGATTATATAATGCAAATATTAATCTTAAGTGGCCGGCTGCCCTCAAAAATAAATTTTATCGAAAACAATTTTTAAAATAGAGAAATAAAGAAAGTTATATTCTTCTAGTGCAATTTTTTGAAGAAATGTTTATCAGACAATATATTCTAATATGAGCATTTGTGTAATAGCAAATAGATTATATCATGGTCGGCTTATTATTTCTTTAAAATGACATTTCAACGGTTGCGGTCAAAGGATACGGACAGCAAGGCATCCAAATCAAATGTCATGATGATTATCGCTGCCGTTATTTATTCTTTCTTACTTTCAATATTCAGTTTTAATTTACATGTTGAGGGTGACCTTTACTTTGTATTTGTGAAACCTAAACTAATAAAGTTTCCCTGGTTACATATTATTTTCTTTATGTACATGTACTGTTGTGTATGATAGTAGCAAACTTAATAAAATAAGAAAAACAAAAAAAACGTTCATTAAACAATACCCACCCCAGCCCATTCACCCTACATGAAGACAAATACAATGTATATTTATTATTGCCACTGAGAGGTCAAAAAAAGATTATGAAGATTTGTTAGCATCTCTTTCGCAAGCCTACGTGGCTAAACTCTATCAACATAACACCATTGGTTTAGATATTAATTTTGGATTATTATCTCTATATTTTCTATATTCTTTCAGCGACTACATTATTATAGTCAACGTGTAATGATTCCATTCATTTTTTTTATTAATTTGGCAGTTAAGTGAAATTTGTCACTATTGGCACGGTACTCATACTTTGTTTAAATGATGAAAATGTTGGCAGTATTTGTTTTCGCAATCTACTTTGTCGTGAGTCAGATACAAGCTTGCGATTTGCCACCTCAAGGTATTGTAATGTACAATTAGCCTATTTATTTGATTTTGTTTATTGTCAACACATTTTTTGTTAAGTTCACAATAATGAACATTTCAGAAGTGTCAAAGAATTTAATTGACAAATCTGGTCAGGGCCAGGAATAGGCCTACGTGTAAGTCTGAAAAAAAAACATACGTGTTCTCCTACAAACGCGCGTGTTTGCGCAATGTCACTTTGTGAGACATTAGCACTAATATCCAAGGGGGTGATGCTTTGCCAGGTCTATGCTCTGTGATGTAAGTTTTAATTACCGTCAATGCTTGAATAAGCGCCACGGCTCCAGTGCGGCGCTTATTCAAGAGCAGCGCTTATAAACAAAAATGGGGCGACGCTTTCCATGCCATTCCCATGTTAACTTTTTCAAATATTCCTGTAGTTCAGTAGGCCTATTAAAGGTCCTATCATCGTAAACAGACGTTTATTAAAAAAAAGTAATTGTTCGAGAGCGGCGCGTATGCTAGCATTTACGGTAATTGCTATTTTAAAATCAAATATATCACATGAAATTATTTAAAAAAATAGGTTTTTACAACAAGTTATTTCTCTAAAAATGGTTTACTTTAATATTATGTGCTACCAAATCGAGTGTTAACCTAATATAAACCACAGCATACGTAACTTTTACAGAAATAAGGAAGAAATAAAGAAAAGAAAAAAAAAAAAAAAAAAAAAAAAAAAAAACACAAAAAATGTGCAGTTTAGAAAAAAAAAAAAAAAAAAAAAAAAAAAAAAAAGGGCAAAGCATGTATAATGTTCGGCCACCTAAAATAAATAAGTTGAACAATTTTAACACAATCTAAAGTACAGGACGAGACATAAGACTAACAGGAACATGTTGGTAATAATATAATATGATAATATTATGATATAAAACAAATGCAAGTATGTACTAGGTTATTCGCATCAGAGTTCATATTGGTGAAGAATTACGACTAGAGGCATCAATACCCTTCACTAAAATCGGACCATGCTCCCTGGTAGTATTCCTAGCCATATCGGTGACAACGTTGTAAAAACCGGACATATCATAGGATCTAATGCCATAATTTTGGAATGCATTTACTTAAACAAAATAATTTGAGAAATTGACTGGTAATAAATTATATAAATTTATACATTGATAACTTGAATGTCATACACATTTAGATTGTTAAGACTAGCAAATAATTGAAATCAAATTAAATAGTAATATAATATGGTTTTATATCTAGATGTGTATAAGAGACAGATATATATATATATATGAAAACAAATGCAGTTTATGTTGATATACGCTAACTTTGGTAGTGATTTGCTAGCCTGGCGTCTACTGATTTGACAGCTGGGCTGCACCTGTTAATTACCTGTGCGGCAGATTCATGCATAATGGCAGCCCGGTCGGGGCCTACACCTGTTACTAGGCCTACAGATACGAACATCACTAATTTCCATTAATCAAGAAAGAAATGATACAATTTCTGAAGATGATTATCCCTGATCTTGTTTTTTTCCCTGTTTATTTATTACCTCCGCCAACGAAGTTGGCAGGAGATTATGTTTTTGCCTTTTTAGTTTTAATCACTTGTCAAACTGGGTCACAATGTTCTATGAGCAAAGATCTCAAATTATTTGAATGTTGAAGGGTAAGGGTTTTTAGTCAAGGTCACAATCAACAACAACAAAAAATTCAAACAGTTTTTATCAGAAATTATTTTTGTAAAGCGCCATGTAATTAATGCTCAACAAATCAAAACATATTTCAGATGTTGTTTTTTTTTTGTTCTTTTTTTTACTGCTACGTACTAATCAGTACACTATATTTTGAATAACATCTTTTTTATAGTCTGTGTAGACTTTTATTTTGAGTCATCACACTATGAAGCTACATTTGTGAAAACAACGGATAATAAAGATTTAAAAACCTGGAACGACCTTAAAGAAATTTGTGAACAATCAGGCTATCAACTTGTGAGCATCACCAGTTCAGATGAAAACGATGCAATCTTGAACTTCCTCCAAGATTCTTGCTCACCAGGAAACTACGCCATCGGATTATCCCGCCCGATGGGAGAGCATAGAAATTGGACCTGGGAATCCGGTGATAGGCCTACTGACCAGAAGTTGTTATGGAGCAAATATTCTGAACCAAATGTTCCTCCTAATTCCGTCGCAGTAGTTTATATGACCACCTGGGAAAACTTGGAACCTGGCAAATGGTATGACATCGGGTATAGCGAGCTAATACCGCCAGATACTGATGTTACTGGTTGTTATGGATATGGTTATATTTGTGAAAAATCAATAAGTAAGTAGCAGTAATCAATCAATACCTTAAATTATTATCAGCCCGTCCGAAATACACAGTCAGCATGCAAACAATCACACACTTACGCTCTCAATGATACATTTTATTTATTTGTCTCAAAACATAAACATTTACAAAAACACAAACAGCAAAGAACAAGTACAAAAAAGAACATAAGACATAGTCCTGCTCATGATTATGTACCCCTCTGTTGTTTCACAGCAACCACGCCAATGCCGACGGTTACAGTGATTGGTGAAACTAAAGAAAGAACTGGTATCAATGGTGAATCATTTACTCAGGCTAGTTCAGATGACGGAAATAATGATAAACTGGGTAAGTTGTCTTCAAGTATTCCTGAATTGTCTTAGAGTATTGGCTAATATGATATACTGTGGATTTTGTTTTTATTCGATCAAGCAGAATGGAAAGCCAAGTGTTTTAATTATCCTAGAACAGACTCAAACCTTTCCACCTAGAGTGAGTGATCATACTTTTTTTTCATCACGGTCTAGACCCATATCCTTGGACAACCTACGATCGAGTGCTAAACGGTCTCCTCCTTCTCCTTCTCCTTCTCTTCTCATTGCTATTGTTATTATTATTTGTTATTACTATCAATTGTTATTATTTATAATTTTAATATTATTATTATGTATACACATTGTTATTTTTATTATTTGTTTAATGCATAAACATTTGTAATTGCAGATTAGTTGTTGTTTGCCGTATTTTGCGAGATTAATATCATCATCACCATTATCATCATCATCATCATCATCATCACCATTGTTATTATTAATATTATTATTATTATTATTATTATTATTATTATTATTTTTATTATTACCTCCGAAAACGAAATTCGAAGTAAGTTACATTTTTGCATGTTTATTTATTTAGTTACTTGTTTGTCGGTTGGCATATTTGTTGTGAACATCCTCACAGTCCATAGATTTTATCATAAATTCAAACTTGCCACAATGTTGCTTTACCTAAGATCTAGAGCTGATTAAACTTTTTGAATGGTCAAGGTCAAAGGTCAAGGTCACAACCAAACTACAAATACGGATACGGACAGCATGGCATCCAAATCAAATGTCATGATGATTATCGCTGCCGTTATTTATTCTTTCTTACTTTCAATATTCAGTTTTAATTTACATGTTGAGGGTGACCTTTATTTTGTATTTGTGAAACCTAAACTAATAAAGTTTCTCTAGTTACATAATATTTTCTTTATATACATGTACTGTTGTGTATGATAGTAGCAAACTTAATAAAATAAGAAAAACAAATAAAACGTTCATTAAACAATACCCACCCCAGCCCATTCACCCTACATGAAGACAAATACAATGTATATTTATTATTGCCACTGAGAGGTCAAAAAAAGATTATGAAGATTTGTAATAGCATCTTTTTCGCATGCCTACGTGGCTAAACTCTATCAAGGGAACAATTTTACGTTGTTTGCCCACTGAATAAGGCATCCCTGTAAATAAGAGGTTTCGAATGAGAGCTAAAACATCTCGTATTTAAAACACTTTTATAGTACTAAGTTGTAAAGTGACCTTTGACAACTAACGCATTTTATCTAACTAAATAATTTTTAACTTTTTTAGGTTTCACTGTCTTCACTCCATCTCTTATTTTGCTGATGGCTTTTAACGGTACCGCGGTTCTAGTCTTCGTTATTGGATGTCTATGTGCTTTACAGGCTTTAGTGACAAAACCAACAAAATCTAACCAACTGGATATGAGTGATTACCGTATGTGACGTCAGCGAAGACTTATACAATTGAGCTTATACAAAGCGAACCTCATTTTTACAAAAATGTTATATTTCTTATAAATAAAAAAAAAAAACCGGCACAAAAATGTAAGTAAATTAGGGAAAAAAAGTATAAATGAAAAGACTGCACTTTTTTGTAGGAAAATGGCACCATCAGAAGCTCTCTTTGAGATGCATACTACAGGTTCCTTAAGAAGAAGGTATTTAGATAGAGATTACTTAAGTGTACTTTTTGATGTAGCCTATTATTCAGTAAATCTTGAGATCGCTATTGTGACGTCTTCTACTCGTAGCTTTTAACTATACTTCATGATCATATATATATATATATATATATATATATACTGTCTCTTATACACATCTACCGATTTGTTCGCAATAGGCTTTCGTGCTCCTGAAAACAGCCTAGTTATTCTTCCTGGGGCAGCAATCGCTCTGTAAACCACTATAGCAACTCCCTGGTTAAACTCACTTATATCTTAGGTAGTTAGACTGAGGAGAATACTGGATATTGTTAAAAAAAAAAAAAAAGAATATGCTTTTAGTTAGGAGTAGTTAAGTTGTTTTAATTGTAAAAGTTTTAAAGTGTCGTAGGGCCCCTCGGAAGAGCAGCGGTATTACTGAGAGGACTACCCTACTGAAAGAAATACGAAATATTTCGACGGCCGGCCGGCATTCCTTTTTCCCCATACGGTTCCGGCAGAAATTATAGAGGGCTCTTTAAGGTCAGTAAAGTGAGTGAACTGATAACATGAATAATGCATGCCTGCTTGACACTTCTTCTCGAGAGTGGCGCTGTTAGGGCATGGACTTAGATTCGAAACTAAATTAATACCTCCATGGTTATGGTAGGCCAAAATTTCTTGATTATCTTATCTTGTTTTGATGTCTTTCTTTTTTATTATAATTTTTATATTATGTTGTTAGGATGCAACACCCCTGTGGTTGAGTGCCACTGATTCAAAAGAGCATATCCAAATAAATTATTATTATTATTATTATTATTATTATTATTATTATTATTATTATTATTATGAAAACAATAATGGTGAATCTTTAATTGAACAATTAAGCTGGAAATTATATGACGAAAGCAAGATTTGGTTTTGGTTTCTTTGATGTTTAAATGTTTGTCCTCACTACGATTATGTAACGAATTAGAAATTTTCGTTGATCGACATGGATACTCAACCAGAGTTCTAACTCACTAAAGTTTATACCACCAGTTCCAAACTGTAGGGCTATGGAAAATAATTGCTGGAGCTGAACTCTTGAACAATATACCATTTTTTATTCAAGAATCAACTAATATAAATAGTTTTGAAATCTCAATATAAAAAAAGTATTTTTTTTGGGTGGATATATTTTAATGCTTAGGCCTTGCTCTGTTATTAACTGCTTTGATTGGTAATTTTTCTTGTATTTTGAAAATTGATTGTTGCTTTTTCATTTCAGTTTTTTTGATGTCTTTTTTTTATCTCTTTTTAAATCAAATAGGCCTAATTATTTATTCAAATACAGGAAGATTTGAAAAACAGTTTATTCTGAAATGTTATCCAGTGTAAAGATGTTTTAAATAAAAAAAATAAAAAAATAAAAGATGTTCAGCGCTCGTCCCGAGCAGATTTGCCGAACCGCATCAGGCCGTATACTAAATGGCTGTGGAAAAATAAAAAAAAAACATTTTTAGTACATTTAGTAACTTTGATTTATCGCCAAATACATTCATGCGTGCACACCCGCCGAAAGTTAGGACGTAGGTCACGCAATCGTATTACATCACCTTGATACACTACTGTACTTTACATCTTTGAATGGCCAACTTATCGTTATTTAATATTTATTATTTTAGAATTATTCTAATATAATACATAATGATTAACGATGGGTTTGCCATTCAAAGTAATATCACACTTTCAACTTCTTGGTGTATAATTACTATTCACGCTTAAATGCCGTGTTGTGATTTTTGATGTTCAAAAAAATTAAACGAAATGAAACGGAGTCGTCAGTACCTAACTCTTGTTTGTGAAGAAATCAGTTAACACATAACGCTCACATCTATTATAATGGTAATGGAAATAATATACTAAAGCTTAAGAATATAAATAAATATATACATATCGGTCGTTCTTAAGCAAAATGGTGATTACCAAACATGCTGGTTGTGATGCTAGTGATGATGATGCTAAATATTATGCTGCTATTACTGCTGCTGATAATTATGATAAATAATAATAATAATAATAATAATAATAATAATAATAATAATAATAATGATAATAATGATAATAATGATAATAATGATAATAAGGATATAATGATAATAATAATAATAATAATGATAATATTAATAATAATAATAAAAAATAAATAATAATAATAATAAATAATAATAATAATAATAATAATAATAATTATTATTATTATATTTTTTTTTATTATTATTAATATTATCATTATTATTATTATTATCATTATTATCATTATTATCATTATCATTATTATTATTATTATTATTGTTCATCATAATTATCAGCAGCAGTAATAGCAGCATAATATTTATCATCATCATAAACAATAAACAAACAAACAATAAACAACAATATACAATAATAACCTTTTCAATTCTGCAAATTTATTTTTATTGATTATTACTGCTAGAAGTCCAAACATTTTAAATATCATAGTGAATTTCACATACACAAATATTTCATCTAGACTTCATTGCCATTCATCATGATAATGATCGTGAACATCGTCATCATAATCATTATTGTAATAATAATAATAATAATAATAATAATAATAATAATATTAATG
>NW_022692324.1:959621-966104 GCF_011630105.1 Anneissia japonica
TCAAGGATTTTATAGTGATAATTTGAAGAAGCAATGAAGAATTCAGTTTTGCCACTGTTAAATTTCAGTTTATTATGGATCAACCAGGATTGTAAATCGGTGACGCATTTAGATAATCTGAATAAACAGCAAGCACCGTCACCAGGGGTGTTTTGGTTAAAAGATAGGTACAGCTGAACATCGTCATCATAGATATGATACAAAATTGAATGCCGACGGATAATGTCACCAACGCAATGAATGTACAAAGAGAAAAGCTGAGGACCAATAACAGAGCCCTGAGGGACTCCGAAATTAACACGAACTTCATCAGACAAGGCATCCCTAACACGAACCCTGCAAGATCTATTACTAATATAAGAATGGAACCAATTCTTTACAGTGCCATTAAGACCAAAATTGACATCAAGGCGCTTCAAAAGAATATCATGGTCCACCGTATCGAAAGCGGCAGACAGGTCTAACAATAGCATAAAAACTGCTGTCTCGGTTTACATAAGAGGCAGAGGAAATAAAACAGGAATCACTTTTAGCATACTTTCTTTTGGCCTACGTATATCACTGCAATTAATCGTCGTATTTTATAACTGAAAGACGAACTATAACTGAAACTATACATGACGTCAACATACGAAGCCACGCCCCTCGGCTGAACCCGTTGTATTTAGCAACTATGTCTACCTTCACGAATGGTAGATTCACGAATAGGCCTTTGAGACAAAACAAGTTGAACTATAGAGGGCGCTACATTACGATATTCTTCTGAGCCAGTGAGATGAATGAAGTGGAACGATCGATTTCCAGCTACGCTTTCAGGACTTACGCTCAGAGCCCATTAGTGTTTCTCTTTGAGACGGTTAGTAATATCCAATTATTTAGTAGAAACATATTTCTAATTATTTTATTAGATTATTAGTTATAAAGCACCGAAAATGCTGTTACTGACATGTGACTCACATCACAAGGTATAAGCCTTATATCTATAGGGGCCAAGAAAGGAGTGTTCACGTTACGGTCCTGTTCCTATCAATCTTTTAACCAATATCGAATTGTCGGAGATGTTTTATAACTAAGCCGACATGGTTCCACAGAGTATGAACTCGTGAATAGACTTGTAGGAAGCTATCGATTGCACGACGCCTTAGGACGTAAAATGTAATGACGTCACTATGACGTGATCTTAGCATGCGAGAACGTACGATTTTTTGTCACATACATTCTGTTATTATTATTTATCTATTTGTTTATATTATTTGTTTATATTTATTATTATTATTATATTATTTGTTTATATTTATTATTAAATTTGTGTTTACTGTGCTACGCAGAAAACTTGATTTGAATGTTATTTACTATAATTTATCAGCTGCGATCTATAAGTTTTTCTAGTTAAACCACAGCTCTGTGCGTGTAAGCATTTTAGTCAGTGTTTCGAACAACTTGACCCCACAATTAATAATAATATAGAAATTTATATAGCGCCTTTTGCCAAAGGATACAAGGCGCTTAGAAAAGGTTTATTGTAGGAAGAGGATTATTTAGGAAATAAGTGAGCTTTTAAGAGTTTTTTTGAAGACTTTAGTACTACAAGCATTTCGGATAGAAATAGGAAGATTATTCCACAGTTTTGGAGCAGAGGAAGAGAAAGATTTATCACCAGCAAGTTTGTTTGATTTGGGAACAGATAGACAGGAACCGGAAACAGAACGGAGAGAATAGGTAGAAGTTAAGAAAATCAACAGGCAGGAGATATAACTAGTATTGGAGGACTGCAGTGTATTAAATGTCAGAACTAATATGCGGAACAGGATTCTCTGTGACACTGGAAGCCAGTGGAGATGATTAAGAAGAGGAGTGATATGACAATATTTGGGTCTGCAACATACAAGGCGAGCACACTTATTTTGAAGTTTCTGAATACGACTTAAATTATATTTACTGATACCATAGAGTAGTGAATTACAGTAGTCAAGCCTGGAGAGTAATAGGGCACGAACAACATTATGACAGGTTTCAAAATCAAGAAATTTGCGGATGCGGGACAAACAACGAATCTGCCAATTTATGGACCGAGAAAGGTATGTTATACGAGCAGTCATATTCATTTCATGGTCGAAAACAACCCCAAGATTTCTGATAGTTGGTGAGTGTCTAATAATGTGACCGTCAAAATGGAAAACAAGATTTTCAAGTATTTTATAGTGATAATTTGAAGAAGCAATAAAGAATTCAGTTTTACCACAGTTAAATTTCAATTTATTATGGATCAACCAGGATTGTAAATCGGTGACGCATTTAGATAATCTGAATAAACAGCAAGCAGCGCCACCAGGGGTGTTTGGGTTAAAAGATAGGTACAGCTGAACATCGTCAGCATAGATATGATACAAAATTGAATGCCGACGGATAATGTCACCAACGCAATGAATGTACAAAGAGAAAAGCTGAGGACCAATAACAGAGCCCTGAGGGACTCCAAAATCAACACGAACTTCATCGGACAAGGCATCCCTAACACGAACCCTGCAAGATCTATTACTAATATAAGAATGGAACCAATTCTTTACAGTGCCATTAAGACCAAAATTGATATCAAGGCGCTTCAAAAGAATATCATGGTCCACCGTATCGAAAGCGGCAGACAGGTCTAACAATAGCATAAAAACTGCATGTTTGTTATCAATAGCCCTAAGAATATCATTTTGCACACTGATTAGTGCAGTTTCTGTACTATGGGAACGTCTGTAGGCCGACTGAAAGTGGTCGGCAAGGTTATTTCTATAGATATATGCAGCCAGTTGCGAAGAAACTACTTTCTCAATTAATTTGGCAATGATCGGTAAATTTGAAACCGGTCTATAGTTCGTAAGCAGTTGCTTATTAAGAGAGACCTTTTTAATAACAGGTGTTATAATAGCAGATTTGAGTGCAGTAGGGAAAGTACCAGTGGAGAGCGAAAGGTTAACAATCGAACACACAACTCTTTATCACCAGTGGTTGACGAGACATACGTACCCTATGGATATGACCTTGTAAAATTTTGACGGTTAGAAGCAGCATTTTTTGTCATTTTCAGCAAAATGTTTTATTAGGGCAGATAGAAACATGAATGCTTTAAAGATATTGACACATTAACTCTCTGTGACTTGTGGTTGCGGTGGTATCGGGAAACTACTGTATAGGCCTACCTTATTTCGAACTTGGACCAATTTTTGAAAAATATGTTTTACTGTTTCGAAAATAAATTATTCTCAATGCTGTTTTTCTCTACCGACTTTTATTGAAACGTCGTTTGAAAACTATAATGAAATACAATAACAATTATGACATTAATAATACAGTACATAACATTATAATTCATTAAACGTGTATAACACCCTCTGGAGGCTCCACTAATTATGCGTGTATACCGCCCTCAACCCATGTTGGGACTTCGCCCGGAAATTCATCGATAAAACAATGCAAAACGAGCAGCAAGCGATATTTAGAGGCATCACACACTGCGCGCGACGGCCAAGATTATTCTAGCTAGACACCCTGCTAGTCAGGACTAACCTTTGTTACTCGCATACAAAATCACATAGCTACATTTATATTAAGGCTCAACCATGGTCCATAACTAAACTATTAATTACTTATACTGATTATAATAAACTTGCATTTTGGTCCATCTAAAACAACAAAATTGGCTGCCAATCTCAATGAATACTCATGCAGAAATTTCTCATAATGGCAAATGCAAGGATACCAAATTATAGAGTCTCTATAAACGCGTGCGTGGATGGGTATTAAACAAAAGTCGTTTGATTTTACAGTCGGTGTTCAATTGCAACCTACATTATCATCTCAAAATAGGCTTTAACGTAAGAGATGTCAATTGTTTATTGGAAGATACAGTTTGATTCTTGAGCAAAAAAAAAAAGAAATTAAATGATGATAAACTTTAAGAAAGTGCGTTAATTTTAACACCTACATTCAAAATTACAGTATCATCTCAAAAAAGGCATTAAACATAAAAACTGACGAATCAGAACAGGGCGCTGTGAATACGCACTTGCTCCCCCCTCCCCACAAATACACGTGCTGTACACGTTACGCTGTCGTATTGCAGGATCTTAGCAACAAAAAGGCAAGGCTTAGAAATATCCACTTTGATGTATTAGGCATCAATATTTAAATATTGAACAATGACACCAACTACATCTACTATTCATAATTATTACCAGTAACTTAAAACAACTATTTTAACTAATCACCTTTGACTGGGTGTACTAATTTGATTAAGTTACCGGAAATAATCACGCTAGCCACAAACAGCAATAAAAGTACAGGAATATATTATAAAAGTTTACAATCAACAATTCTTATGTTTTTGTTATTAGTATTATCAATGTAATGCATTATTAATGAAAGAACGCCTATATATAAAATTTGGAAAAAAGATAAACTTTTTTTTTTGTAATTTTCATTATAATTTGATAAGATGAGGGATAATTTCACCGATTATTTATTTAGAAACCCCTGTAGAAAACTCCTCCTTTAGTTTAGCGACCATTTCTGTAAAAGTTAGATCAGAATTGGGCTCGAACACATTCATGTAGTCGCAACTAGCGACATAATCAAAGTAGGGCCAGTGTGTGTTATCATTCTGCCCGTATTGGTAGCATTGAATGGTGGCGCAGAAATCACCAGTATTATTCCAGAGCCTGTGTGTTTGGTACCAATTTGGTGATATCCAAGTGATGTCATCTTTCTTCACATCAAAGTCGAACAGAAAGCCTTTCTCTTCACACGTGTCCAACGATTGACTCTGTCCTTCTGAAGTCTTGTTATACACATTAACGGTCAACCCACCATGTAAAACGCGAATTACTGCGTACGCATTTCCATGATTATGTATTGGGCTACCATGATCGCTAGGCCAGATCTCCAATACGTAAGGTACGCCTGGAGAATTCCCGAACTCATAACCCAACGTAATGCGGAGATATGTCTGTTTAGGATTTTTGTCACCAAACTCTCCTTCTTTGCTTTTAAGTATTTCATGTAGAAGAGCGCCTGGTGTCTGAATGCTGTTTCGGATGGCGTCAACCAGATTAAAGCCTGGACACGAGTTGTCTTTCATAAATGCAAGATCAACATGTTTTGCAGTCACATTGGTATACAGTTCTAAGCATTCTTTCGGGAGGCTGGCAGAATAAGTAAACAGGCCTTCGTCCAGATCAAACATGTTGACCAGTGAGCTGTCTACCACAATTGCAGGACGATCAGAGACGAATGGCAGGTGATCAAAATCAACAACCGGTTCGATATCTACCAAGGAGTTGGCAGTCGTATCAACTTCATCATAAAGTTCTACATTTCGTTGAACTTTGGGATCGAAGAAGGCAGTTCTTATGTCTTCTCGTAGTTTCTCATTTAAAAGATAAAAATTTTGTGTCAAAATCGTTGTCTTGTTCATTCTGTAACCCTTTCCGTATTTCACAATCAAGCGGTCGCTGTCGTAGCTCAGCCAATACGTACAAAGCAGATCTTGCTCGATACCAATGTTGTTTCCAAAAAATGGATGAGGTTTCTTTGCAGAATGAATTAAAACCTGTTCATCTAACCTGCAAGTAAAAACTGCTTCCTCGTTTCCTACCAATAGCTCGATGATCGTTGTATCAATCTGTGAGTCCGGTAGTACATCTCGAACAATGATACGAAACGGTTTGCTTCGTGCAACATTAAAAAGAAACGTACCTTTACCAATAACTGGAAACGGTTTGGACCAAGTTGGTTTAACTTGCCACTGCTCCGATAAATTCATTGTTCGTCGTCAAATCTAACGAATCAGATGCAACTCAGGTCTGTATCACTGCATTTATACGCAACGAACTGTATAACTCCACCCACGTTAATTTAACGAATATACAGTGATATCAAGGTCTGTTCATTGGTCTGGATTCTATAACCTTTGACATATAAATTGTGAATGATCCATTCAATGTTGCCAATTCATTTTGTCTTTTGTCTTTACAAAAACAGATTAAGAAAACATTCACAAGGAAACACATAAAATAATAATGTGTCAACATTTTACATTTTGCTGTTTTATAGGTTTTTCCCATTTGCCTTTTAAAATTTATATATTATTAAAGAATCTCTATTGAGATTCAGCGGGCCGCAATTGATGCACGGTAGAGATTGCACCTTAGGATCTCCGATCTTGTTCACAAATTCACGGACTAGTGCTGTCTCGCAAGAATTTCGTAGGACGCGTTAAGAATGACAAAATATTCTCTGTATCTACTGGAACCGAGCCACATAGCTTGTATTCCACTATTTGCATTCACACCTGGGCTGTGTATATATATTGCCTTAGTTTGGCTCTGTAATCATTAGTGGTCGTGGGACTAGTTTGGACCCTACCTAAGCTGGTCGAACGTTTCGTTTGGGTCTATACCCTTGCTGCACCGATGAGGCCTGGAAGGCCGAAACAGA
>NW_022692324.1:966297-978516 GCF_011630105.1 Anneissia japonica
TATGGCCACAAATAAAACAAGAGGAACCTTTTCTAGTTATATGCTTAATAATGATTTATTGGGCAATGGGGATTTCAAATAAGGACTTATAAATTGGACCTAACCTTACCTAACAAACTACTCACGTGAGACCGTCGGCAATGCAGCGTACGCTTGTAGAAAGTAAAATACTAATAAATGCAAGAAGTCCAACAAAAATAGAGTTCAGAATATACGACAAAACAGCGAGTTCCAATGGCGTAACAAAGGCTCAGTCCAGGAAGACGTCCAAATCGCTTCCACTTGCAATCGTCTGGTTGCACTTGGTTTACCGTATTTGTTACAGCAAATCAAACTGTTCTTCTGATTCAGGTCAAGACAATAGTGAAACAAAAAGAGTAGTAATGCTTCTTCCTTTTTAATTCAGGAAGGTTTCCGGTCAACAGCTTTCTGAAGAAAATTCACATTTATCCTAAGTCTATCCGACTATAGGACTATACTTCTGTGTGCTGGAGTTCCGATCGGGATCTCTCAGTGCTCCTTCTTCTCTGCTGTGTCTTTTTCCTTTTTTTTAGTAGGTATCAGGGACGTATCCAGGGGGGAGCCGTGGGAGCCGCGGCTCCCCCCCCCTTTGTACACAGTGTCAAATTTTTAAAGCTTTTTTTGAGCCAATACAAATTATTTTCAGAGACCTCTCAAAATGAATAATTATAAAATAGGTAAAAATGCATCAGTACTCGTTTTACATAGGCCTGGCCTACTATAATTGTAGCACATGTTTAAGCATGATTTTTAAAAATCAATAAATCCCAAGTCTTTTAAGATACAGAAATGTGATACTGTATGGCTCAGTTTGGTTTTTACCCTTTTGCTAGCTTCTTTAAAGTGGGGCCTATTGTTTAATAATACTATAATGTTACGCAATTACGCCATGTTTGCGTGTGTATAATGCTTGTTTTATCCTATGGGAACAGAAAGAATATCAGGTAATCTATTGAAACGAGAAGAAAAGTGCAATATTTTAGTTTTACTTTCATTTAGGAGAGGACATAAATCAGGAAATCCTGACATTTATGAAGGCTGTAAGTTAGTAGTGTTTCCTAAGGCTTGCTGTTTTTTTTAAGTGTTTTGCATAGAATATAATATATTCTATAATCTATAATAATAATAATAATAATAATAATAATAATAATAATAATAATAATAATAATAATAATAATAATAATGGTGGTGATGATGATGATGATGATGATGATGATGATGATGGTGATGATGATAATTGATAGTAACATTAATAATATTAAAATTTGAAGGAAATTGTGCAAAGGCAAAAAATAAAGTTGTGATTTGTTGATGATGATATTATAGTTAAAGCTTATACAGTAAATTATAGTTAGGTCAAGTTGTCCTGGATATAAAGTAGATCCCTGATAAAGTACATGAGAAATTTGTTGGCGTTCCATTTTGACTATGTAATGGTGATGTGATGATAATGAATTTTACTACGTGAAAGTGTGATTTCCGGCCATCTAGAGGTACTACTTCCTCAAATTTTCTCACCTCAGCCCCAACTATAGTGGGGCTGAGGTGGTTGTGAAATCACGGTTTTGAAGTATGTAAAGAATACACCCAAAGACAATGTTTTTAAGCTTTGTTTTCTATGGTATATGACACACATTAATAAGATTTTTTTTGGTTGCAGAAAATCCCTGATAAAAAAGACCATGAGATTTTTTTGGCGCTTCATTTGGACTACCGGTAACGCTGATGTGATGATAATGAATTTTACTAAAAGTGTTTTTTTCTGGCCATCTAGCTAGAGGTACTATTTCCTCATATTTTCACTCCTCAGCTCCAACCATGGTGAGTCTGAGGTAGGTGCCGACTCACAAAATGTCCTCCCCCTCAACCTTAAAAAACAGATCTGCACCCTTCTGGGTATGACATTAAACTGCATCGAGTCGGCACCTGACTCAGAGTATGTCTTGTGACTGCTGAGAAGAGGGGGCATAAATTTGTTTTTATAATCATGATCTGATTTTTCATGCCCCTTTTTCGTGATTATGACTATTTTACATATTTTTTTTTTTTGAGGGAAAAAAACAAAAGGAAAATATATTCAAATTTAAGTATGAAAGTGTAATTTCCGGCCATCTAGAGGTGCCCTAATCATAAAATTTCTTACCTCAGCCCCAACCATGGTGGGGCTGAAGTGGGTTGTTCCACAGTCTGTGAAAATCCCTCCCTGCGACACCTATCTTTCGAATTCATGGATGTGTCTAATACAATTGTCCTTAAAACGTTTAGAGTACGCTACTTCACAGGGGGGGGGGGATTCGTCCCCATTGACCCCGCCGGGGTCGTAAGTATCTCACATAACGGCTCCCCCCTTTCAAAATCCTGGCTACGTCCCTGGTAGGTATGGCCTGTGCGTATCTAGTGAAATGATCAGTGATGACAAGGATGCTATTATACCCACCCTTTTATTCTTCTAGCAAAAGGTAATCCATGGATACTAATTCCATGGCCTCACTTGTCCTAATGCTAACTAAGGGGGCTTTGGGACAGGCTGATGGTGGTGTCTTCCGCCGAATACACCTACCACAGGCTTTGATGTAGCTAGATACATCGCTTTCCATCTTGGGCCAATAAAACCTATTTCTGACTAAATCAAGGGTTCGGTCCCTCCCAAAATGACCTAAATCATTATGTGGCCCTTTCAAAGCTTTAAGTTTAAAAGAAGAAGGGAGGACCAATTGAAAACAATCTTGGCCATTTTTGTCCTTTCGTCGACGGTGTAGCACACCATCGCGCATGCAAAGGCGGTCCCCCTCTTCAAGGGTAATAAGGGTTCAGCTTGTCGTTCCTGGGGGTTGTGACGAGAATTCCTATCTAAATGAAATAAAATCCTAGCTATAGTGGGGTCTGTTTCCTGATGGGATTTCCAATCGGAGGGGTTCATAGATGACATACCGGTAGTGTATGGGGATGGTTGTACAATTACTGGTGGGGGGACGGGACTGTCATCGCTTAAGATGGGTAGGGAATCTACTAAAGGGTTAGGTTCTACATCGCTAAAATCAAGGTTGATCTGGTGGTAACTATTTAAGGCTTGTATTACCTCATGATTTAGGGAGGTGATGTTAGCACGGTCCACCTGGGGTTCGAGTCTTGATAACAGGTCTAACCGTCGTGGGTCCTCGACCTCCGTCGGGGAATCCTTAGAGGGGAAGGCTCTTCTAGACAAACCAGCGGCGTCAGCGTTATGCTTACCGGCACGATAGCTGATAGAAAAAGGATAACATGACAGGGCTGCTAACCACCTGTGGGACGTAGCATCTAGTTTAGCTGTGGTAGCCACATAAGTAACGGGGTTGTTGTCTGTTTTCACAGTAAAGTGCCTACCATACAAATAATCATTAAATTGCTTGGTGATGGCCCACTTTAACGCTAGGAATTCTAATATTGACACGTGTGAGGCCGTTTAACAGTAAATAAAAAATACCACAAGTTGATGGTTGTAAAAATATATATAAATATAAAAATAAAAAATAATATATATTTCAATCAAACTTTTTTCTGTTTAGCATTGGTGACACAAATAATGTACAAATCAATTAGATAAGAGTGGATGTTCCTATATATTTTAGCACTGTATTTTTATTTGATCTGTATTATTTCACATATAACCTTTGACATATAAATTGTGATTGGTCTATTCCATGTTGCCTATTCATTTTGTCTTTATATACAGATTAAAAAAACACTCATAAGGAAACACATTAAATAATCAGGTGGCTTTCCCATGGCCAACCACCGGATTATTTATTGTGCTTCCTTATCACATTTTATCTTAACATATCTCAATGTATTGCTCAATCTATAGTCTGAGATATAATATGTCCTATCCTCAGCCATTCTATAGTCACTCTTAGATCGGCTTATCTTCATAAAACTTACACAAATGAATACCTTGTTCAAAGCAATAAAGTTGTCTTTACCCAACACCGCTCATGTATATTTATCGGCGGGAATTTCCTTATAATTAATTACTGCTTCATCTGCAAGGTCCAGTCAAATGTTACGCAATTACGCCATGTTTGCGTGTGTATAATGCTTGTTTTATCCTATTGGAACAGAACGAATATCAGGTGATCTATTGAAACGAGAAGAAAAGTGCAATATTTTAGTTTTACTTTCATTTAGGAGAGGACATAAATCAGGAAATCCTGACATTTATGAAGGCTGTAAGTTAGTAGTGTTTCCTAAGGCTTGCTGTTTTTTTTAAAGTGTTTTGCATAGAATATAATATATTCTATAATAATAATAATAATAATAATAATAAAATAATAATTAATAATAATAATAATAACTATATCATAGTAACAGATTGCATGGACACCACTTGTAATATCGTTATAGGAGAGATCCCGCTCCTATTTGAGCACTGGTATTTTTTATTAGTGTATGTGCTTATATTGTGTTTGCGGTCCTATGCCGCAAACCAACTTAGAACATTAATTACTACGAATCCAAATGTGAGATCTGTATTCTTTCTAGCTTAACCATAGTTAAGTTAGTTGTATGAGGGTTAGAGCCAGTGTGTTAGATCTTTAGTCCGTACACCTATTAAGTATCCGTGGTATAATGGTATGATAGTAGCCTAGACAGCGAAAGGTGAAGGGTCGAGTTGGTAAATACATGAAATTGAACTACATTAAAATGATTTCCAACAAGATGAACATCACTTTGTTTCATATCGCTGTTCACTTTTTACCATATATTGCTTAGACTTTCAAACATTAAAAGCTCTGGTGATCTGCAGCAGCCTAGGAGACATTAAGCATGTTTTTTAAAATTCTATCTAAATAAAATCCAAGTGGGTAGGTGTGAATCACGCCAAGGATAAATCACTAAGTCCGAAGACTTGTTTCCAGTGGTATACTTCTGGTGGTGAATAGGGCCGTACACCTGGAGACAATCCTCTAATCTTTTCCAAGGAGTGTACTGCGTTCTTTAACGTGCACATAGGCCATAAATGCACCAAAGACCATCGGCTTAATTGTTTCATCCGAAAGACGGTGCGCTATGTTACTTGTATTTTCCACTTTTTAATTTACATTTCCGAGCACCGAAATAGTCTTACGAACTTTTTTTTTAACATGACAAATATTCCGATTATCTTTGTGTTTTATACAGAGTAATGTTGTGAGAATATTGAACATCTGATTAAGTGAGGAAAATTCAGAAGGTGAAATGAAGCGAATTTTAATTACTTGAGCGTAATTGCTAATTCGAATATAACTTTTTTCCCAAAGGAGGTTGAAGAGGATTTTTTACCATGTTAAAGAGGACACACTGACATATCGATTGAGATCTTTGTTTTTTCCGAATAGATGAAACAACCAGACGGGTAATAAACACACAAAATATTCTGTGCACACCATAGTATTTTGTTTTGTTTCGCAAGAAGAATGCCAAAACAAGAGAAAAAAAAAACAACAAACTTCAGTGTATTGCAAATTTGTCAAGTATAGGATAATTACACGGCGGAAGATTGATTCAACATTTTGCAAAAAGAGAGAACTCATCAGTGTGGGACTCGAAATATGTCTGCCTTTAACCGAAGCTCAGTGTTTACAGGGTATTCTTATAACAGTAGGCTCTTGATAGATTATAGCATATCTAGAAGGTTTGAGTGGGTGGTCACCGTGTAATAATAATAATAATAATAATAATAATAATAATAATAATAATAATAATAATGAAAATGTAATAATAATAATAAAATAATAATAGTAATAGTAATAATAACAATGATAATAGTAATAATAATTAAAATGATAATTATAATTATAATAATGATGATGATGATGATGATGATGATGATGATGATGATGATGATGATGATGATGATGATGATGATAGTGATAGGCACTTTATTCGCATTGTTTCTCTCCACCCAGGAGTATAAATGGGTACCTGGTGGGGTTGCTTGCTCCTGCGCTGAATACAGCAGCAACACTTAGCATGTGGATCCAATGACGAGGGACAGAAGCGCTTCGTATCTGCAGAGAAAAGCGCTATATAAATTTATATGATTAGATTAGATTAGATAATAATAATAATAATAATAATAATAATAATAATAATAATAATTGAAGTATTTATGTATCTGAAATGGCTTTAAATATCTGCAAGAAATTTTTCAAGATGCTATGTTGAATGAAATAATACTAATAATAATATAGTAATAATAATAATGATGATAATAATAATAATGTTAATAATAATAATGATAATAATAATAATAATAATAATAATAATAATTGAAGCATTTATGAAGAACTTTGTTTCCGTGTTTGTTGATCTAACTTGTTATTCTATGTATGTTAATGTGGTACTGTAATTTATTATGTATTTAAATCAATGTATTCCCGGTAAACTGTATGCGTATGATGACGGTGACTAAAAAATATTGGGTCATTGAAGAAATTGACAATTCTTGCTGCTATCGAGAGAATTTTTATTGAATAATTGTATGGTAAAATATTGATAATACTCTATAGTACGGATAATATAAACTAAAGCTAACATAAACATCATAAAATATGTTTAATGACATGTCTGTTATGCTATCAAACACCAGTAATAGAGAATTTTAAAGTATATGTTGAAGAGAATTACTAATTACTGATGGGCACCGAATGCAAAAAAGATATAGAAAATGCAAAAAGATATAGAAGAGCAAACGTGATAATGAAAATAATAAAATCACTGCTCCGCTTTTTACAAGAAATAATATTGCCTCACCTTAAAGGCAATTATTACCCACGTATAAGCTGATTAAGCCAAATATTGGCATACAATATAGAAATAATGGGGAATACGTGCCGGTGTGTCCATTACATGTATATGCAAAATTTGCTTATGGTGAGATTTCCTGTTTTCTTTCCTCTATTTCCAACGTGAATCCGGTTTACAAAACAAAACTTTATAACTTTTATACAATGCGGCTTTAAGCTTGATCAATGTTGCGAATGCATCAAGAATTATTCAGTCAATGACTTCTATTTTAATGATTTTTTTTCTTTGTTTTTTTTTTTTAATGATATGTTGCATTGAAGGGTTCATAAGTAACGACATGCATTACGAACTTATAGTCAATGAAGACTCCAAGCAAGGGAAAGATTGAAGAGAGGTTGTGTTAAATTAGGCATAAAGGAAGGGAGGGAAAAAAGATATAGGTAGTTTGTTCCATAACGAGGAGGTGCGCGGTATGAATGAGTAAGAAACAGTATGGCAGGAGTAAGTTTGAACCGAAAAGCGGTGAGTGGTAAGGGTAGACCTGGTCTGCCTGGCAGGAGTATGCTTTTGGGGAAGAGTGGCATTCAGTTCATTTGAACATTGGTCAAAACAAACGTGTACCGATAATACAGGGAAAGATCTGCCTCACAGCGTGAGCAAGAGACTAGACGAGTTGGGGATCGTTAATTAATCTTATTGCCTTTAAATGAATTTTGTTGAAAATAGCATTTTTAATTTTTCATTTCAACCATCTTTAATGAGGGTAACCCTTCCAGTTTATCCCAGTAGGTTAACTGATATTCAGGGGCCCTCTTTAATAAAATCAAAGAACAGTACAAACAACATCAATACAACATAATAATAATAATAATAATAATAATAATAATAATAATAATAATAATAATAATAATAATAATAATAATAATAATAATAATAATAATAACAATAATAATGTAACTTCCTTCGAATTTCGTTTTCGTAATAATAATAATAATAATAATAATAATAATAATAATAATAATAATAATAATAATAATAATAATAATAATAATAATAACATACAATCCTCATAACAAGTCTTAAAAGTATTAAATTGACTTACATAAAGAAAATTCAAAACAGAAGTTTAATTTATAATGCCTAATAAAATATAATGTAATATAATATAGTATAATATTGAATAAAAATCAAACAATGTAATAATAAGAATAGCTCAATAAAACAGTAAAAAACAATGGCTAAGTGTTAAAAACTAAAATATATCGTTTTAACTTAAGTTTAAATGTATTTTCTATTTTGCAGTCCCGGAGCTCAATTGGTAAATTATTATAAAAATTAGGACAAAGATAACTAAATGCACGTTTAAAACATTCCAAATTGACTTTGGGACAAACTAAATCACCTCTGGTTGAAGCTCGCGTTCTTATAGCTCGGGCAGGGACTCTAGAAATTTTCTCCACAAGGTAACTAGGAGCAAAGACTTAGACATGAATACAGTACTCAATTTTGTGCTTGGATCGAATACTTGTAGAAGTGATCTGTACTTTCCGACAAATAGTAATGCTCTCTCTGAGAGGGCCAGGCAACAGCTCCTCCCGAGGGACATACACTGGCGCCACCACCAGCCTGTGTGTGCAACATAAAGTGTATCACATGCAGGCTTATAATAATGTAATACACCGTTCTGCAAACATTTTAGCCCACAACCCAAAATAGATGTCAAGCACTCAGACGCGACACATCGGGCATGAAGACCAAATCTATCATCTTAATTTCATTGTAAAAATACTGAATATGTATTTGTATTTCATGAAGTCATTAAATTACGTCCGTCGTACGCGAGCGGAAATCAGAAGAAATATGTCATCCTGATTTTTTTTGTCATCCAATTGAAATAATGATTTACAGACGTTTTACTACAAAAAAAGAGTTTAAAATTGCTGTTTTAGATGGGATATTAGAAGACTAGTATACACATGTAATTTTCTAAAAAAACATGTCTTTATTATTTTAACCTGAAAGCAAAACACACTGAAATAGGTCTAAACAAACCTAAAACTTTCCGGTTGTTATACCTAAAGTGCAAATGTTTTGATAGTGCATTGCAAAGGTACACTGAAGTTTCATTACTGTAAATTTGATTTCCTTTGTCTCCGTTCGTATTAAGTGAAATGCCCATGATCTGAGGAGATACGCAACCCCTCAAAATTTGTCCGCGACCTAAACATTGGGAAGCGACTTTCATACCGTATGTTGGGGAAATGTAATTTAATATACTGCTATTGTCACCAGGAAGATCCCCTTTCTCCTCCTTATAAAGAATCTCTTCAAAATTTAGTTAGTAATCAACAGTAAGCTTCACTTTCTAATCATATGTTTATTTCCCTGAATGAAACAGCTCAATCGAAACGTCAAAATATTCCCAGGAACAACAGCAACAACAGTTCTTTTTTTCAAAACTATATACGTGCTGATACCGCATGCACTTTTACATGATAAATCAGTTTCTGTAATTTTGAACCTTCTTCCGTAATACCCAATTGAAATTATTATGGTATTAGTATTCGCCATGACTGCTCTTCTATAGAGACATTGCGTAACAGTTATTGCATATCAATATTACTGACTTGCATTGCTAATCTAATAGGAAAGTCTCACTTGAATGCCTATTAGTCGAGGGTGTAGGATAATAATTATAGAGCTGAGTTAAGCTAAACGCTACAAAAACAATGGTTTAACATCATATTATTTTATATTTTTATTTATATATATTTATATTTATTCATATTTATTTATATATATTCTTTTATACCTATGTATAATGTTCTCGGTCGATGTTAATGAGAAAAAACATAAACATGTTTATAATCATGAAATACATTATTATTCGTAGACAAATACATTTATTTCTATGATTTGAAGTGCATAAAAGCTTTTTCTTGCATTATGTTCTATACAAGTGTAACATTATTATTATTATTATTATTATTATTATTATTATTATTATTATTATTATTATTATTATTATTATTATTAATTATGCCATAATGATATGAAACAAATACGTATCAGACAAACATTGTTTATCAATGGTGTGAATTGCAGTTGATAAAGTGAAATCCTTTTCTCCAACTAAGTATGTACTTGCTTATCGTTTTCATTTATTACAAAATTTTAGGTGAAACTAAGAAACGAAAATAAGAAGCCTTCCACGAATAACCAAAAAAAGAACACTGCCTGGGTTTTCCCAATCAGCAACAAAATTGATTCACAAATAGGCATTTTCTGAGCAATAGAGTAAGGCTGCCACCACTAGTTCGTGGAAGTTCAAAGGAATTATCGAAGTAGCATAATAGGAAAACAGCACGCAAGGCATTATATCAGATGTTAGTATATTTACCGGAGTAGTATAATTATTATCGAAACACTAGATAACATAACATACGTTAATTGTTCGAGTAATTGTTCTATGTACAATACAGACTGTTATAGTTTAATCTTGATTGCTAAAATTATTCTATTATCTACAGTACGGTACAGTGATAAATATATTTAAAAAAATAGAAAATGATAATTTGTCTATTGGTAAAAAAAAATTATATTGGTCATGTTGTCATCGTTATCATCGACGTGTTAGTAAGATTATTATCACCAACATTACCTCGGTTTTACAAATAATAATCGTTATTGAGTATATTTTACATTATTATCTTCTGCACATGCTCATAATTTTCACCATCAATAATTTTTTTATTATCACCGTCTCTGTAGTCATTAGCATGATTCTGTCATCATCAGCTCTATCACAGTTACATCACCCATTCACTCATGTGATAAGTACAAATAGACTTAACAACCTGCAAATTCCTATTTAAAAAATAGCTGTGTATGTATTATCGCAACATTCTCATTTTCGTAACATTGAATGCCCATAGTTACTATTGTGTACAGTTTAATGAAATATTGTTTTACCATTTCTTAAGGTACAAAATGAATATATTTAATACAACATAGAAATACTATGTATAACATAACACACGTTAATCGGTCACTTTATCAAGCTTTTGTACAACACAAACTGCTATATATATAAACAGTATAGTAGAGCGGCTAAGGTTGAATTTCAGGTAGAATCGTGCACTTCTGGAAGAAAGCATGAAACTTTCCACAGTGATACTATGACACCTAAAGATCATAAAAAAAACCCTCAAAAAATAACGCCTCCTAATTGCCACCATCTTGAAATCCAATATGGCCTCCAAATTATTTGATTTTAGCCATTATATTCATATCTACAGCACATGTCATTGCCGATTGAAGATCATTACCCATGTTTTCAATATCAGGGAGTGTCATGCAATCATCAGAAATTATGTCAGATGGCGCCGCCATATTGGATTTCAAGATGGCTGCCAAATTTATTATTGATAATGTTGTAAATATCGTCAAGAAACAGATGTGGCCAACTGCTACGCTACAAAGATGTTACCAAGCGGCACCTGAAAAATACAGGCAGCGATCTTTCTTCCTGGGAAACCACTGCGCAGGACAGAAAGGCTTCGCGCACATTGGTCAATAACTGTGGAACTTCGGTGGACAAGCAGCGTGGGGAACGCTACCTGAGAGCCAGAGCAAGACGCCATTAGATCTCAACCTCAAGTCATCACCTTTTCAGATGGACAGCTTAGTAGTAGTAGTAGTAAATATCGTCATATCTACAACACCTCACACTGTCAAAGATCTCTACCCGTGTTTTCGATATCCGGGAGTATCATGCAGATATCAGAAATTATATTTATATATATATATTTATATTATATAAATAAAATATAATAAATATTTATATATATATATTTATATTTATATTATAAATATAAATATAAATAAATATATATATATTTATATTTATATTATATATATATATATATATATATATAATTAATTTTTGTGTGTAGCACTCTGTTTCAGAGCTCAAACAGAGCTCGAATAAATTAAAAGCGATGTGAGTATCGTATCGGGCATAACCTATCAAATAAAAAAAAGTTCCTTATCCAACTGTTTGAAAATGTGCCCCTGGCTGCGGGAATTAAAATGTGATTTCTTGCTATCAAGGTGAGTGCCATACATATTTACCACTAGGGGCCCCTGGTATATCGCAGATACAACCCAACCAGGACACTTCTTCAAGCAAATGATATACTGTTTCCGAAGAAACCTCTAGAAATCATACCTGTATTATAATGAAGTAACATATAGAATCAATGTTGCTGCGTAGCATTGTGGTATAACTAATCAAATAATGACAAAAACAGTGCTAAATAAACAATGATGTAAAGATCATATCAGGCATAACCTATCAAAGAAAAATTTCTTTATCAACTGCATGAAAAAGACAAAGTGTTCCTCTCCCACCCCCGGTTAGAAATTAAAACA
>NW_022692324.1:979674-1009039 GCF_011630105.1 Anneissia japonica
GAGTGAGATATATCCCTTTATCGTATAGGACTCGTATGTGGTGTACTGATATGACCTACTGATATGACAGCGAGATAGTAAGTGGCTACACGTTCAAGAAACATTTTCATACAACTGAAAAAGGAACTTTCATTGGCCATGGTAGCCATCTTGAAATCCAATATGGCGGCCTTCTAACATAATTTCCTGATTATTGCATGATACTCTCTGATATTTAAAACATGGTTAAAGGTGTGATTGACTGTGTTACGTTACTGTAGATATGAAGATAATGACTAAAATAAAAATATTTTGGCAGCTATCTTGAAATCAAATAGGGCGGCCATCTGACATAATTTCTGATGATTGCATAATACTCCCTGATATTGAAAACATAGGTAAAGACCTTTGAATGACAGTGCTAGGTGCTGTAGATATGAAGATTATTAATAAAAATCCAATATTTTGGCGGCCATTTTGAATTTCATGATGGCGGCCACTAAGCGGCTTATTTTTTGGGGTCTATTTTTTTTTATGATCCTTAGGTGTCATAGTATCACTGTGGGAAGTTTCATGCTTTCTTCCAAAAGTGCACGATTTTTCTCCTTAGCCGCTCTACTAATACTAATATACAATACGACATCATATAAGGTACACTTTACAAATATATTCAGAATAGAACACGACAATTGATTTGAGTTATATTTAGTCACAGTTTTGCTAAACAGCACAATTTCAAACATAGATGGTCATTTTTGGCAGACTATCTGGTAAGTTAAGACACTCTAATTCTGCAGGCTTTGATTTAAGAAATACTATCGAAACGCTAAATAACCAACGTAACATACGTTAATTGTTCAAGTAACTTTGTTCTATGTACAATATATAAACTGTTATAGTTTAATCTTAATTGCTAAAATTATGCTATTATCTACAGTACTGTATTTTGATAAATATATTAGAAAATTAGAAAATGATAATTTGTCTGTTGATAATATATTAATGTCGTCATCGTTATCATCGGCATGTTAGTAAGATTATTATCACTATCATTACCTCGCTTTGTACATAAATAATCGTTATTATGAATCATATGTTATATTATCATCGTCTGCAATTTCTCAAAATTTTCAAAGAATCATCATCATTGTTATTGTCAGTAGCAACATCATCATAATTAATATTATCATTAACGTCCTTTTGTCATTTTTTTTGTAATTTCATCATCAGCTCTGTCAACATCACTCACTCACTTTGACATAAATCCATTGAAGAAAAGCACAACCTGTAAATTTCTATTGAGAAATAATTTTATTTGCAATATCACAACATCATCTTTAGATACAATTGTTCCATTTATGAAATCTTAAAAACATTGTATAAATTATTGTGTACAGCTACCCGAGATATTTTGCTATGCTTGTAACGGTTTAGAAACATATAATATTTTAATACTATCAAAACGCTAGAAAACGTAACACACCTTAATTGGTTCAAATTACTTTACTCTTATATACAATATAGATTGTTATAGTTTAATCTTTATTGCTAAAATGATATTCTTATCTTCAGTATATCGATAAACTCACATTAGAAATTAAAAAAATAAAGATAATTTCTTTGTTCTAGATTATACTGCTTAAGTGTCAATTTTGGTTACACCTACATAATATAAGCCTGTTCTAGATGATGCCTGGCCCGTTACACACCACGATGTCAAACGTAGATGGTCACCTCTGGCGGACTATCAGGACAATGAAGACAATCCGACTCCTCTGCTTTTGATTTAAGTAGTTCATCGATAGAAAACATCCGACATTTCCGGCTCAATGGTACAGGTTCAATATCAAAAGTTCTTGGTTTTTCAACACCAAGTCGTTTTCCATTTTCAGTCGTCGGTACAAACTGTGTCCCTGCTTTGCAATCCAAGTCCCAGTGTTTGATGGGTGATGTAGGTTGGATGACTGGTTTGGTACGTGTTATCGTATGCAGGTATCTCATCCATTCGATGCAGGTTCTAGTAGCGACGTTATACTCCATTCCGTTTACGATGATAATGCATGGTAATTCATATTGCCAGCCGTCTCGCAAACGATACTTGCCAGTGTTTTTGACTCTCTCAATATATAGAGATTCGATGAAAATCTGGCAAACACATTGTCTGGCATTCCTGAGACTGTATTTCTCCGGGCAAATCCTACTAATGATATTTAAGACGTCAAGACAACTTCCAGTATTGTTCGAACAACGGAGCAAGGCTGCCACCACTAGTTCGTGGAAAGTCAAAGGCATAATCGAAGTAGCGAGATCGGAGAACAGCACGCTAGGCATAATTTAGATTTTAGATGAATTTCGGTCCGAGCACAGATAACCATCAACTGATGAGTTGTAGAAAGTTGGTGTGACTTTTATAGCCAAATGCTGCTACACTCAAACAATTCAAACTTGCTTTACAAAACGCTTTAAATGGTAGACAATAGAGCTCGAAGCACAATGCAACAGTCAATGAAACGCTAAACTCTACCAAGTAACGCGTTAGAATGCGGCCGCAATCATTGAGATGAAAGAAACAGAGTTGAAACAATAGAAACGATTTATGCAGGCGAATAAGTTTATGTCAATGCGTCTACCAAACTGAATGAACGGTGCGTTACTTACAAGCTTTAATAGTTACTAGTCTTAATTATACACTTATTTAGTAATTGGTTTTTTTTTTATATTATTATTTTTTTCCTTTTTTTTTTTTGTTAAGTGATGTGGCAGTAGAAAGACTTCATGAACTAAATAATTAATCAGAATCTAAACAAATAAATGGAGTCTAATATTATTAGCCAAATGAAATTGAATATGATATTAACATATTAAAAAAGTGATCTCAACGATGAGAATTGAAAGAGGATTCCTTAAAATTTTAATGATTGTAAATATGATATCAACAAAATTGGATGATGATGATGATGATGATGATGATGATGATGATGATGATGATGATAATGATGATGATGATGATGATGGCGACGATTACAACATTAAAAATGATAAATATGGAGAAATGATATTTTTTATCTTGATTATGATGACTATTATGATTATGAATAATGATCAGGATGATGATTAAGTAATGATGGTTGGGATAATAATAACCAACATGAATAATGTTGATGATGATCTTGATAATGATCTTGATGATAATGATGATGATGATGTTGTTAGTGATGGTGATGTTGTTCTGATGATATTGATCGAAGTATATTAATATTCATTGTCGCAATTCTGGTTATACTGTACATTAACCAATCAATGTTTTTTTGTAACAAATCGAAATATATTTGTAATTAAAAAGCAATACGATTCTAAAATATGCCTATATACTGGCATTTTACAAGGTGATAATTAGCAGAAAGCCCATGAAAAAATGTTTTAATTGGATTACAGAAGAAAAATATTGACACAAAGTATTTCATGTTTCTTTTCGTTTCCTCCTCATCATCATCATCATCTTTGATTATTATATTATCACCGTCTCCATGATCATTAACATGATTCTGTCATTATCAACTCGGTTAAGCACGACAATTATAAAACACACTAACCCAAAAATGGGCCTAAGATTGGGCATACAAAGTGCCACCATTTCTTAAACATAAAATATTAAAGGATGAGTAATGGGATGAAGGTAGGATTGTTTTAAAATGCCAAAAATAAAAACAAACCTCTACCGTGTTGAAGTCATTTTCATTCAAATATGGGTCACAAGTGTCGAAACCTCATGGAATATTAATCTATTTTACCCTAACCTGACCCAAATTTACACTGCCGTTACAAAAGCAGATCCAGTGCCTGTGTTATAATGTTAATTAGAATTCCATTTTAATGCTTTAATATATTTTCACCACCTCTATAGTCATTAGCATGGTTCTGTCATCATCAGCTCTGTCATAGTTACATCACCCATTCAGTCTGGGATAAGTAAAAAAAGACGACAATAGCCTATAAATTCTTATTTCAACATTATTTTATTTATGTTATCGTAATATCATCATTTTTATAACACTGAATACCCATTGTTACTATTGTGTACAATTGCCTGAAATATCGTTTTACTATTTGTTAACGTGCTAAGATACATTGATATTATATGACATAGAGTATGTATATCATAGCACACGTTGTAACTTCAAGCGTTTGTACAACGGTAAGTATGCATAACACTATTCAAAAATTGAATACAAGGCCCACACGGCCCAATATGTAACACATGCCTGGCACGCACAAGTACCAGGTATACCATCACCAAACCTTACATTATTTTTAATTGTTTGTTATACTTAATAACATAATATTCGGTACATTTTACACATAGATTCAGGATAGAACACGACAATTATTTTGAGTTAGATTTAGTCACAGTTCTGTTACACAACACGACGTCAAACATAGATTGTCACTTATGGAAAGTTAAGACACTCTGTCTTCTGCAGGCTTTAATTGGTTTATGAAGTTCATCGACAGAAAATATTCGACATTTCAGTATCTGTTGTTGTTGCTTCCAGTGGTGGCGTCAGAGGGTGTGCTCCCCCGCCCCTCCCGTCACTAAAAATATAAAGAAATTTTCATGTTTTTGGTTGTCTTCTCATCATCACTGTCACATCACCCATTCACTCTGCTATAAGTACATACTGAACAGCATGTAAATTCCTATTTCAAAATACTTGTATTTATATTATAGCAACATCCTCATTTTCATAACATTGAATGAACATGGTAATTATTATGTACATTTAAATGAAATACCATTTTAAAATTTCTTAAGGTACTAAAATAAATATTATATAACATAGAAATACTATGTATAATATAACACACGTTAATTGTTTGTCAAGCTTTTGTCAACACAAACTGCAGTATATAAACATTATACTAATAATACTATACAACTTCATATACGGAATTTATAAATAGATTCACGATAGAACACGAAAATTACTTTTAGTCAGGGACGTATTCAGGGGGAGTCATGGGTGTCGCGGCTCCCCCCGCCCCCTGCCCACACTTTGTACACAGTGTAAAAATTTCAAACCTTGTTCTTGAGCCAATAAACATTCTTATTGGCCTTATTACTCAAAATGAATACTTCTAAAGCATGTAAACATCCATCGGTACACGTTACACATAGACCTAATAGAACACATAGGCATAAGCGTGTTTAAAAAAAAATTATAAATCCATAAATCTCAGGCAAGGTTTTTAAGATATAGAAATGCGATACTTTATGGTTCAGTTTCGCTTTGATCCTTTTGCAAGTTTCTTTAAAGTTTTGTTTAATAATTACTACTACTAGTATTAATAACAATGATGATGACGATAGTAATAATTGATAATAATATTATTAGCAATAAAAAGTGAAGAAAATTGTGCTAAAATCGGAAAAAGATGTGATTTGTTGATCATAATTACTATAGTATAGTTAAAGCTTAGTGTAGTAGGCCAAAGTTGTCCTTGATATTAGTAGAACTCTGAAAGATCATGAGAAATTTGTTGGCGTTTCATTTCGACTACATAATGGTGATTTGATGATGATGAATTTTACTACATAAAAGTGTAATTTCCGGCCATATAGACATATTATTTCCTGAAATTTTCTCACTTCAGCCTCCCCCTCCACCTTTCAAAACAGATCTGTGCCCTCCCATAGGTATGACATTAAACTTCGTCGAGTTGGCTCATAATATATGTGTTAGTGACTCTCTGAGGCGAGGGTATATACATTTGTTTTTTAGGATGTGATCTGATCGAATAAAAAGAACAATATATTCAAATTTAAGTGTGAGAGTGTAATTTCCGGCCTAATCATAAATATTCTTACCTCAGCCCTAACCATGGTGGGGCTGAGGAGTGTCGTTCCTCGGTCTGTGAAAGTCTCTCCCTGATTCACCTCTTTTTCGAATTCCTGGATCTACCACGGCTAATTTATTATATAATTATTGTTGCGTTTATTTATTATGCGTCCATTGCAATTTTCACTTTATCCTCTCAAAACAGTCCTAAGAACGTACAGAGTGCGCTCCTTCACAGGAGGATTCGCCACCGGGTCCCCGCCAGGGTCCTACGTAATTCGCATAACTCCCCACCCCACCTTTCAAAATACCTGGCTACGTCCCTGATTTTAGTTAGATTTAGTCACAGTTTTGTTACATAGCACGATGTCAAACATAGGTGGTCATTTTTGGCAGACTATCTGGAAAGTTAAGACACACTAACTCTGCAGGCTTTGATTTAAGAAATACTATCGAAACGCTAGCTAACGTAACATACGTTAATTGTTCAAGTAACTTTGTTCTATGTACAATATATAAACTGTTATAGTTTAATCTTAATTGCTAAAATTATGCTATTATCCACAGTACTGTATTGTGATAAATATTAGAAAATTAGAAAATTATAATTTGTCTGTTGATAATATATCGATGTCGTCATCGTTATCATCGGCATGTTAGTAAGATTATTATCACTATCATTACCTCGCTTTGTACATAAATAATCGTTATTATGAATCATATTTTATATTATCATCGTCTGCAATTTCTTAAAATTTTCAAAGAATCATCATCATTGTTATTGTCAGTAGCAACATAATCATAATTAATATTATCATTAACGTCCTTTTGTCATTTTAATTTTGTAATTTCATCATCAGCTCTGTCAACATCACTCATTCGCTTTGACATAAATCTATTGAAGACAAGCACAACCTGTAAATTTCTATTGAGAAATAATTTTATTTGCAATATCCCAACATCATCTTTATATACAGTTGTTCCATTTAAGAAATCTTAAAAACATTGAATAAATTATTGTGTACAGCTACCCGAGATATTTTGCTATGCTTGTAACGGTTCAGAAACATATATAATATCTTAACTATCGAAACGCTAGAAAACGTAACACACCTTAACAGGTTCAAATTACTTTACTCTTATATACAATATAGTTTAATAGTTTAATCTTTATTGCTAAAAGGATACTCTTATCTACAGTATATCGATAAACTCACATTAGAAATAAAAAAAAAAAAATAAAGATAATTTATTTGTTCTGGATTATACGGCTTAAGTGTCAATTTTGGTTACACCTACAAGCCTGTCCTGATGATGCCTGTTCCATTACACACCACGATGTCAAACGTAGATGGTCACCTCTGGCGGACTATCAGGACAATGAAGACAATCTGACTCCTCTGCTTTTGATTTAAGTAGTTCATCGATAGAAAACATCCGACATTTCCGGCTCAATTGTACAGGTTCAATATCAAAAGTTCTTGGTTTTTTAACACCAAGTCGTTTTCCATTTTCAGTCGTCGGTACAAACTGTGTCCCTGCTTTGCAATCCAGTCAATGAAAAGCTAAACTTTACCAAGTAACGCGTTAGAATGCGGCCGCACTCATTGAGATGAAAGAAACAGACTTGAAACATTAGAAACGATTTATGCAGGCGAATAAATTTTTTATCTCAACGCGTCTACCAAACTGAATGAACAATGCGTTACTTACAAACTTTCACAATTACTAGCCTTTTTTAAATATTTTTAAAAATTGTTTTTTGTTAAATGATGTGACAGTAGAAAGACTTCATGAACTAATTAATAAATCAGAATCTAAACAAATAAATGGAGTCTAATATATATATTAGCCAAATGAAATTGAATATAATATTAATATATTAAAATAGTGATCTCATCGATGAGGATTCCTTGAAATTTTGATGATTGTAAACATGATGTCAACAAAATTGGATGATGATGATGATGACGACAACGATTAAAACATTAAAAATGATAAATATGATAACGATGTCTACATAGTCATTAGCATGGTTCAGTTATAAAAGCAGATCCAACGCCTGTGCTCATATAATATTAATTAGAATTCCATTTTAATGCTTTAATATATGTTCACCACCTCTATAGTCATTAATATGGTTCTGCCATCATCAGCTCTGTCATAGTTACATCACCCATTCAGTCTGGGATAAGTAAAAGAAAGCCTCTAAAATTTCAGAATAATTTTATTTATATAATCGTAATATCATCATGTTCGTACACTGAATGCCCATTGTTATTATTATGTATAATTTTCTGAAATATCGTTTTACTATTTCTTTACGTGCTAAAATAAATTGATATTATATGACATAGACTATGTATAACATAGCACACGTTGTAACTTCATGCGTTTGTACAACATAAACAGAACAACTTTAATTATATATAACACTATTCAAAAATTGAATACAAGGCCCACACGACCTAATATGTAACACATGCCTGGCACGCACAAGTACCAGGTATCACACGAGGTATACCATCACCAAACCTTACATTATTTTTAATTGTTTGTTACTTTATATTAATATACTTAATAACATAGTATTTCGTACATTTTACACATTCAGGATAGAACACGACAATTATTTTGAGTTAGATTTAGTCACAGTTCTGTTACACAACACGATGTCAAACATAGATTGTCATATTTGGAAAGTTAAGACACTCTGTTCTCTGCAGGTTTTAATTGGTTTATGAAGTTCATTGACAGAAAATATTCGACATTTCCGACTCAATGGTACAGGATCAATGTCTGTTCATGTTGCTCCCAACGGTGGCGCATGTAAGGTGTGCTCCTTCCCCATCACCCCGTCATTAAAAATTAAAAGGAAATTTTCGTGTTTTTGGTTGTCTCCTCATCATCACTATAATTTAGAATTATATTATCACCATCTCCATAATCATTATCTGTCATCATCTGCTGTGTCATAGTTACATCACCCATTCATCTTCGATAAGTATATACTGAACATAATGTAAATCCCTATTTCAAAATAATTGTATTATTGCAACGTCCTCATTTTCGTAACATTGAATGACCATGGTAATTATTATGTATAATTAAATGAAATATCATTTTACAAATTCGTAAGGTACTAAAATATATAAATATTATATAACATAGAAATACTATGAATAACATAACACACGTTCATTTGTTGTCAAGCTTTTGTCAACACAAACTGCAATATATAAGCATTATACTAATAATACTATACAACATCATATACGGTACATTTTACAAATAGATTCACGATAGGACACGAAAATTACTTTTAGTCAGGGACTATCCAGGAGGAATGGGGTGAAGGAAAATTGGGAGCCACGTTCCCCCCTCCCCCTTTGTAACCAGTGTTAACATTTCAAACTTGTTCTTAAGCCAAAAGGACTTCGCTCAAAATAAATACTTCTAAAGCATGTAAATATGCATCAGTACACGTTACACATAAGCCTAATAGAACACATAGGCATAAGCATGATTTAAAAAAATCAATAAATCTCAGGCCAGGTTTTTAAGATATAGAAATGCGATACTGTATGGTTCAGTTTCGTTTTTATTCTTTTTTAAGTTTCTTTTACTAGTAATAATAATGATAATGATGATGATGATAGTAATAATTGAAAAATATTATTAGCAATAAAATTGTGATAAATGCGGAAAAAATTTGTGATATGTTGATCATAATTATTATAGTATAGAAAAGCTTATTGTGTTAGGAAAATGTTGTCCTAAATATTAAGTAGATCCTTGAGAGATCATGAAAAATTTGTTGGCATTTCATTTTGACTATATAAAGGTGATGGGATGATGATGAATTTTACTACATAAAAGGGTCATTTCCGGCCATATAGAGGTACTATTTCCTCAAATTTTCTCACACCAGCCTCCCCTCCAACTTTCAAAACAGATCTGTACCCTTCCCTGGGTATGGCATTAAACTCCATCGAGTCGAATCCTGATATATGTCTTAGTGACTGCTGAGGCGATGGTCCATGCATTTGATTTTAGGATGTGATCTTGTTTTTCCGTGATTATGACTATTTCATGTGATTATGACTATTCTGGATAAAGAATGTTTTGGGAAGAGGTGGATTCAAGGTCCGTCCCTCCCCCCACCCACTCAATTTTTAAGGAATAAAAAGAAAAATATATTCAAATTTAATTGTGAGTGTGTAATTTCCGGCCATCTAGAGGTGCCCTAATCATAAACTTTCTTACCTCAGCCCCAACCACGGTGGGGCTGAGGTGTGTGGTTCCTCGGTCTGTCAAAGTCTCTTCCTGGTTCACCTCTCTTTCGAATTCCTGGATCGTCCACTGCTAATTTATTATATAAAAATTGTTGCGCTTATTTATTATGCGTCTGTTGCAATTTTCACTTTATACTCTCAAAACGGTCCTAAGAACTTGAGAGTGCGCTCCTTCAAAGGGGGACTCGCCCCGGACCCCGCCAGGGTCCTACGTAATTGACATAAAGGCTCTCTCACCCCCACCATTTCAAAACCATGGCTACGTCCCTGATTTTAGTTAGATTTAGTCACAGTTTTGTTACACAGCACGATTTCAAATATAGATGGTTACTTTGGCTGACTATCTGGAAAGTTAGGACACTCTAACTCTATAATAGGCTTTGATTTATTAAGTTCGGCTCAATGGCATATTCTGAACAACGGAGCGAGACTGCCACCGCTAGTTTGTGGAAGTTCAAAGACATTATCAAAGTAGTATGATCGGAAAACAGCACACAAGGCATAATGCAGAATATAGTATATACTTACCGGAGAAATATAAATAAGCCAAAAGGACTTCGCTCAAAATAAATACTTCTAAAGCATGAAAATATGCATCAGTACACGTTACACATAAGCCTAATAGAACACATAGGCATAAGCATGATTTAAAAAAATCAATAAATCTCAGGCCAGGTTTTTAAGATATAGAAATGCGATACTGTATGGTTCAGTTTCGTTTTTATTCTTTTGTAAGTTTCTTTTACTAGTAATAATAATGATAATGATGATGATGATAGTAATAATTGAAAAATATTATTAGCAATAAAATTGTGATAAATGCGGAAAAAATTTGTGATATGTTGATCATAATTATTATAGTATAGAAAAGCTTATTGTGTTAGGAAAAAGTTGTCCTAGATATTAAGTAGATCCTTGAAAGATCATGAAAAATTTGTTGGCATTTCATTTTGACTATATAAAGGTGATGTGATGATGATGAATTTTACTACATAAAAGGGTCATTTCCGGCCATATAGAGGTACTATTTCCTCAAATTTTCTCACACCAGCCTCCCCTCCACCTTTCAAAACAGACCTGTGCCCTTCCCTGGGTATGGCATTAAACTCCATCGAGTCGAATCCTGATATATGTCTTAGTGACTGCTGAGGCGATGGTCCATGCATTTGATTTTAGGATGTGATCTGGTTTTTCCGTGATTATGACTATTTCATGTGATTATGACTATTCTGGATAAAGAATGTTTTGGGAAGAGGTGGATTCAAGGTCCGTCCCCCCCCCCCACACTCAATTTTTAAGGAATAAAAAGAAAAATATATTCAAATTTAATTGTGAGTGTGTAATTTCCAGCCATCTAGAGGTGCCCTAATCATAAACTTTCTTACCTCAGCCCCAACCACGGTGGGGCTGAGGTGTGTGGTTCCTCGGTCTGTGAAAGTCTCTGCCTGGTTCACCTCTCTTTCGAATTCCTTGATCGTCCACTGCTAATTTATTATATGAAAATTGTTGCGCTTATTTATTATGCGTCTGTTGCAATTTTCACTTTATCCTCTCAAAACGGTCCTAAGAACTTGAGAGTGCGCTCCTTCAAAGGGGGACTCGCCCCGGACCCCGCCAGGGTCCTACGTAATTGGCATAACGGCTCCCTCACCCCCACCATTTCAAAACCATGGCTACGTCCCTGATTTTAGTTAGATTTAGTCACAGTTTTGTTACACAGCACGATGTCAAACATAGATGGTTACTTTGGCTGACTATCTGGAAAGTAAGGACACTCTAACTCTATAATAGGCTTTGATTTAATAAGTTCGGCTCAATGGCATATTCTGAACAACGGAGCGAGACTGCCACCGCTAGTTTGTGGAAGTTCAAAGACATTATCAAAGTAGTATGATCGGAAAACAGCACACAAGGCATAATGCAGAATATAGTATATATTTACCGGAGAAATATAAATAGGCCTACTATCGAAACGCTAGACATTGTAACATACGTTAATTGTTCGAGTAACGTTGTTCTGTGTACAATATATACTGTTATAGTTTAATATTAATTGCTGAAATTATGCTATTATTATCTACAATACGGTACATTGATAAATATATTCGAAAATGTTAATTTGTCTGTTGGTAATATAATAATGTCGTCATCGTTACCATCGGCATGTTAGTAAGATTATTATCACCATCAATACCTCGGTTTGTACAAATAATACTAATTGTTATTATGAATCATATTTTATATCATTGTCGTCTGCACTTTCTCATAATTTTCAAAGAATCATCATCAATGTTATTGTCAGTAGCACCATCATCATAATTAATATTATCATTAACGTCCTTTTGTCATTTTTATTTTGTAAATTCAACATTAGCTCTGTCAACATCACTCACTCACTTTGAGATAAAATCTATTGAATAAAAGCACAACTTGTAAATTTCTATTGAGAAATAATTTTATTTACAATATCACGACATCCTCTTTAGATACAGTTGTTCCATTTAAGAAATCTTAAAAACATTGTATAAATTATTGTGTACAGCTACCCGAGATATTTTGCTATGCTTGTAACGGTTTAGAAACATATATAATATTTTAATACTATCGAAACGCTAGAAAACGTAACACACCTTAATTGGTTCAAATTACTTTACTCTTATATACAATATACATCGTATAGTTTAATCTGTATTGCTAAAGGGATACTTTTATCTAGAGTACATTGATAAATTCAGCTTAGAAATTTAGAAAAAAAAAAGATAATTTTTTTGATTTAGATTATACAGCTTAAGTGTCAATTTTGGTTACACCTACAAGCCTGTCCTGATGATGCCTGTTCCATTACACACCACAATGTCAAACATAGATGGTCACCTCTGGCGGACTATCAGGACAACGAAGACAATCTGACTCCTCTGCTTTTGATTTAAGTAGTTCATCGATAGAAAACATCCGACATTTCCGGCTCAATGGTACAGGTTCAATATCAAAAGTTCTTGGTTTTCCACCACCAAGACTTTTTCCATGTTCAGTCGTCGGTACAAACTGTGTCCCTGCTTTGCAATCCAAGTCCCAGTGTTTGATGGGTGATGTAGGTTGGATAATTGGTTTGGTACGTGTTATCGTATGCAGGTATCTCATCCATTCGATGCAGGTTCTAGTAGCGACGTGATACTCCATTCCGTTTACGATGATAATGCATGGTAATTCATATTGCCCGACGTCTCGCAAACGATACTTGTCAGTGCTTTTGACTCTCTCAATATATAGAGATTCAAAGAAAATAGAGATTCGATGAAAATCAGGTGGACACATTGTCTGGCATTCCTGAGACTGTATTTCTCCGGGCAAATCCTACTAATGATATTTAAGACGTCAAGACAACTTCCAGTATTGTTCGAACAACGGAGCAAGGCAGCCACCACTAGTTCGTGGAAAGTCAAAGGCATAATCGAAGTAGCAAGATCGGAGAACAGCACACTAGGCATAATTTAGATTTTAGAAGATTGTCGGTCCGAGCACAGATAACCATCAACTGATGAGTTGTGGAAAGTTGGTGTGGATCTTATAGCCAAATGCCGCTACACTCAAACAATTCAAACTTGCTTTACAAAACGCTTTAAATGGTAGACAATAGTCTGAGCTCGAAGCACAATGCAACAGTCAATGAAACGCTAAACTTTACCAAGTAACGCGTTAGAATGCGGCCGCACGCATTGAGATGAAAGAAACAGATTATAAACAATAGAAACGATTTATGCAGGCGAATAAGTTTATCTCAATGCGTCTACCAAACTGAATGAACGGTGCGTACTTACAAGCTTTCTCAGTTACTAGCACTTAATAATACACTTATTTAGTAATTCGTTTTTATTATTATTATTATTATTATTATTATTATTATTATTATTATTATTATTATTATTATTATTTTTTTTTTTTTATTTTTTTATTTTTTTTTTTTTTGTTTGTTAAGTGATGTGACAGTAGAAAGACTTCATGAACTAAATAATTAATCAGAATATAAACAAGTAAACGAAGTCTAATATTATTAGCCAAATGAAATTGAATATGATATTAACATATTAAAATAGTGATCTCAACGATGAGAATTGAGAGAGGATTCCTTAAAAAGTTACGGTAATGATTGTAAATATGATATCAACAAAATTGGATGATGATGATGATGATGATGAGGATGATGGCGACGATTACAGCATTAAAAATGATAAATATGAAGATAATGGTATTTTTTATCTTGGTTATGATGACTATTAGGATTATGAATAATGATTAAGTAATGATGGTTGAGATAATAATAGTCAACACGAATAATGTTGATGATGATCTTGATAATGATCTTGTTGATAATAATGATGATGATGTTGTTGATAATGATGGGGATGTTGTTTGTTGATCTTGATCAAAGTATCGTCGCTCACATCACGAACTAACACAATTAAATTCAATTGTGTTAGTTCGTGAAATCAAAAACGCGCGTCAAAATACGCGCTGTTGTCGTTAAGGACTTTTTGTGTGGTAAAGAATACAAAATTGCTTGACAACCAATACGCGCTCGTTTTGACGCGCTACTGTGATTTCACGAACTAACACAATCTACTTTGATTGTGTGAGTTCGTGATGTGAGCGACGGATTATGTAAGGGGATACCTCATTGACATACGTCTTTGTATATGAATAAAAATGAGTTAATATATGTTATGTATGAATAAAAGTGGTAAATTTACCACAAAAGAGAGAAAAAAAATAATCGATGTAGGCTTGTAATTGTTTTGATGTTAATTCTGTTACAGTATTGTGAAGATTAGTATCCATTCTATTAAAATTCTGTTTAATGTGTTTGTGGTGAACTAACCATCATATTTGAAGTTAACATAATTATTAATGTTCCAACAATATAAGTAAATATTGTAAAAGAAACATCAATGTAGCTGTTCGCACAGAGATCAGGATCAACTTATAGTAAAAACAATTACTAAATGGAATGTTGTAGTTTTGTAGTGCCTAGTGTGACAATGAGATAAATCACTCTAACCACATAAGATAAGTAAGAGTGTAGTTAACATTGGTGCTAGTGCTACCATGCAGACGGGCATATTAGACTGTAACATATGTATGGTACTGTGTTTGTATATAATAGATGAAACAGATGTTCTTGTCATTAATCAATTACAATTTCTGTAATATGATAAATGATTTAATACCGTATATAATAAATAAATGACAGTCAATAACAATAGTATTTCAATAATGCTGGATGATGGGATTCATGATATATTTGAATGTGAATGTTCATTTCTTATTTCAAAGTATTTCATTCGATTAATTTACAGTTAATCGTGGACGTAGTCGGCGTCCTCACATTAAACAGAACACCAATATATCTCTGTTGCATTGTGGTTATTTTAGTCTGGTTTACCTACTCTAAAAGATTAAATGGAACCTGTGCCACACTTAGATAAGTACTAAATTCATATAATGTATAGTAATCCCGTTCTGCTCTCACTTTCTGATTTGGTGTAGGTGGAAACGGAAGCAGTATGTCATTTTCTTGACTTAGGTCTGTCCCATTTATAAGACCTGTACTTATTAAAATAGTGATCTCAACGATGAGAATTGAGAGAGGATTCCTAAAAAGTTACGGTAATGATTGTAAATATGATATCAAGAAAATTGGATGATGATGATGATGATGATGATGATGGCGACGATTACAGCATTAAAAATGATAAATATGAAGATAATGGTATTTTTTATCTTGGTTATGATGACTATTAGGATTATGAATAATGATTAAGTAATGATGGTTGAGATAATAATAGTCAACACGAATAATGTTGATGATGATCTTGATAATGATCTTGTTGATAATAATGATGATGATGTTGTTGATAATGATGGGGATGTTGTTTGTTGATCCTGATCAAAGTATATAAAGACTCATTGTCGAAATTCTGTTTATACTGTACACTATATATCATTTAACCAATCAATGTTTTTTTTGTAACAAATCGAAATATATTTATAATCAAAAACCAATACGATTCTAAAATATGCCTATATACTGGCATTTTACAAGGTGATAATTAGCACACAAAGTATTTCATGTTTCTCCTCATCATCATCAATTATTTAATATTATCACCGTCTCTATAGTCATTAGCATGATTCCGTCATTATCAACTCGGTTAAGCACGACAATTGTAAAACACACCAACCCAAAAATGGGCCCAAGATGGGGACATACAAGGTGCCATCATTTCTTAAACATAAAATATTAAATGATGAGTAATGGGATGAAGGTAGGATTGTTTTAAAATGCCAACAATAAAAACAAACCTCTACCGTGTTGAAGTCATTTTCATTCAAATATGGGTCACAAGTGTCGAAACCTCATGGAATATTAATCTATTTTACCCTAACCTGACCCAAATTTACACTGCCGTTACAAAAGCAGATCCAGTACCTGTGTTCGTATAATGTTAATTAGAATTACATTTTACTGTTTTAATTTATTTTCATTATCTCCATAGTCATTAGCATGGTTCTGCCATCATCAACTCTGTCATAGTTACATAACCCATTCAGTCTGAGATAAGTAGCCAATAGCCTATAAATTCATATTTCAAAATTATTTTATTTATGTTATCGTAATATCATCATTTTAATAACGCTGAATACCCATTGTTACTATAATGTACGATTGCCTAAAATATCGTTTTACTCTTTGTTAACGTGCTAAGAAACATTGATATTATATGACATAGAAATACTATGTATGACATAACACACGTTGTAACTACAAGCGTTTGTCCAACATAAACAGAACAATATAAACGGTATTGTATGTATGCAGCACATTTTATTCAAAAACTGAATACAAGGCCCACATGTAACACATGCATGGCACGCACAAGTACCAGGAATCAAACCAGGTATACCATCACCAAACCCTACATTATTTTTATTGTTTGTTACGGTATATTGATATACTTAATAACATGAAAAATACGGTACATTTTACACATAGATTCAGAATAAAGAAGACGACAATTATTTTGAGTTAGATTTAGTCACAGTTCTGTTACACAACACGACGTCAAACATAGATTGTCACTTATGGAAAGTTAAGACACTCTGTTCTCTGCTGGCTTTGGCTTATGAATTTCATCGACAGAAAATATTCGACATTTTCAATATCTGTTGTTGTTGCTTCCAGCGGTGACGTCATAGAGTGTGCTCCTCCTGTCACTTAAAATTTAAAGAAAATTTCATGTGTTTGGTTGTCTTCTCATCATCACTGTTACATCACCCATTCACTCTGCGATAAGTATATACTGAACAACATGTAAATTCCTACTTCAAAATACTTGTATTTATATTATAGCAACATCCTCATTTTCATAACATTGAATGACCATGGTAAGTATTATGTACAGTTAAATGAAATACCATTTTACAATTTCTTAAGGTATTAGAATACATATTATATAACATAGAAATACTACCGGTATGTATAACATAACACACGTTAATTGTTTGTTAAGCTTTTGTCAACACAAACTGCAGTATATAAACATTATACTAATAATACTATACAACTTCATATACGGTACATTTTACAAATAGATTCACGATAGAACACGACAATTACTTTTAGTCAGGGACATATTCGGGGGGGGGGGAGTCGTGGGTGTCGCGGCTCCCCACCCTCCACACTTTGTACACAGTGTTAAAATTTCAAACATTATTCTTGAGCCAATAAAAATTCTTTCCTATAGGCCTAATCACTCAAAATGAATACTTCTAAAGCATGTAAATATCCATCGGTACACGTTACACATAGGCCTAATAGAACACATAGGCATAAGCGTGATTAAAAAATGTCTTAATCCATAAATCTCAGGCCAGGTTTTTAAGATATAGAAATGAGATACTGTAGGTTCAGTTTCTCTTTTATCCTTTTGCAAGTTTCTTTAAAGTTTTGTTTAATAATATTACTACTACTACTACTAGTATTAATAATAATGATGATGACGATAGTAATAATTGATAATAATATTATTATCAATAAAAAGTGAAGAAAATTGTGCTAAATGCGGAAAAAGATGTGATTTGTTGATCATAATTACTATAGTATAGTTAAAGCTTAGTGTAGTAGGCCAAGGTTGTCCTAGATATTAAGCAGATCCCTGAAATTTGTTGGCGTTTCATTTGATGATGATGAATTTTATTACATAGTGTCATTTCCGGCCATATAGACGTACTATTTCCTGAAATTTACTCCCCTCAGCCTCCGCCTCCCCCTTTTAAAACAGATCTGTGCCCTCCCCGGGTATGACATTAAACTTCATCGAGTTGGCTCCTAATATATGTCTTAGTGACTCTCTGAGGCGAGGGTCCATTTGTTTTTATGATGTGATCTGGTTTTTGGATAGAGAATGTTTCGAGCAGTGTAATTTCCCTCCTAATCATAAAAATTCTTACCTGAGCCCAAACATGGTGGGGCTGAGGTGGGTCGTTCCTCGGTCTGTGGAAGTCTCTCCCTGATTCACCTCTCTTTCGAATTCCTGGATCTACCACGGCTAATTTATTATATAACTATTGTTGCGTTTATTTATTATGCGTCTATTGCAATTTTCACTTTATCCTCTCAAAACAGTCCTAAGAACGTTCGGAGTGCGCTGCGCTCCTTCACAGGAGGATTCGTCACCGGGTCTCATATTTTTCAAAGAATCATCAGCATTGTTATTGTTAGCAGCACCATCATCATAATTAATATTATCATTAACGTCCTTTTGTTTTTTATTTTGTAATTTCATCATCAGCTCTGTCAACATCACTCACTCACTTTGACATAAATCTATTGAAAAAAAAACACAACCTGTAAATTTCTATTGAGAAATAATTTTATTTACAATATCACAACATCATCTTTAGATACAGTTGTTCCATTTATGAAATCCTAAAAACATTGTATAAATTATTGTGTACAGCTACCCGGGATATTTTGCTATGCTTGTAACGGTTTAGATAAAATATTTTAATACTATCGAAACACTAGAAAACGTAACACACCTTAATTGGTTCAAATTACTTTACTCTTATATACAATATAGTTTAATAGTTTAATCTTTATTTCTAAAAGGATACTCTTATCTACAGTATTTTACATCACCCATTCAGTCTGAGATAAGTACAAAAATACGACAATAGCCTCTAAATTCTTATTTCAACATTATTTTATTTATGTTATCGTAATATCATCATTTTTATAACACTGAATACCCATTGTTACTATTGTGTACAATTGCCTGAAATATCGTTTTACTATTTGTTAACGTGCTAAGATACATTGATATTATATGATAGACTATGTACATCATAGCACACGTTGTAACTTCAAGCGTTTGTACAACGGTAAGTATGCATAACACTATTCAAAAATTGAATACAAGGCCCACACGGCCCAATATGTAACACATGCCTGACACGCACAAGTACCAGGTATACCATCACCAAACCTTACATTATTTTTAATTGTTTGTTATACTTAATAACATAATATTCGGTACATTTTACACATAGATTCAGGATAGAACACGACAATTATTTTGATTTAGATTTAGTCACAGTTCTGTTACACAACACGACGTCAAACATAGATTGTCACTTATGGAAAGTTAAGACACTCTGTCTTCTGCAGGCTTTAATTGGTTTATGAAGTTCATCGACAGAAAATATTCGACATTTCTGACTCAATTGGACGTCAGGTTCAGTATCTGTTGTTGTTGCTTCCAGCGGTGGCGTCAGAGGGTGTGCTCCCCCGCCCCTCCCGTCACTAAAAATATAAAGAAATTTTCATGTTTTTGGTTGTCTTCTCATCATCACTGTCACATCACCCATTCACTCTGCGATAAGTACATACTGAACAACATGTAAATTCCTATTTCAAAATACTTGTATTTATATTATAGCAACATCCTCATTTTCATAACATTGAATGAACATGGTAATTATTATGTACAGTTAAATGAAATACCATTTTAAAATTTCTTAAGGTACTAAAATAAATATTATATAACATAGAAATACTATGTATAACATAACACACGTTAATTGTTTGTCAAGCTTTTGTCAACACAAACTGCAGTATATAAACATTATACTAATAATACTATACAACTTCATATACGGAATTTATAAATAGATTCACGATAGAACACGACAATTACTTTTAGTCAGGGACGTATTCAGGGGGAGCCATGGGTGTCGCGGCTCCCCCCGCCCCCTGCCCACACTTTGTACACAGTGTAAAAATTTCAAACCTTGTTCTTGAGCCAATAAAAATTCTTTCCTATTGGCCTAATCACTCAAAATGAATACTTCTAAAGCATGTAAACATCCATCGGTACACGTTACACATAGGCCTAATAGAACACATAGGCATAAGCGTGATTAAAAAATTCTTAATCCATAAATCTCAGGCCAGGTTTTTAAGATATAGAAATGCGATACTGTATGGTTCAGTTTCTCTTTTATCCTTTTGCAAGTTTTGTTTAATAATATTACTACTACTAGTATTAATAACAATGATGATGACGATAGTAATAATTGATAATAATATTATTAGCAATAAAAAATGAAGAAAATTTTGCTAAATTCGGAAAAAGATGTGATTTGTTGATCATAATTACTATAGTATAGTTAAAGCTTAGTGTAATAGGCCAAAGTTGTCCTAGATATTAAGTAGAACCCTGAAAGATCATGAAAAATTTGTTGGCGTTTCATTTCGACTCCATAATGGTGATTTGATGATGATGAATTTTACTACATAAAAGTGTAATTTCCGGCAATATAGACGTATTATTTCCTGAAATTTTCTCACCTCAGCCTCCCCCTCCACTTTTCAGAACAGATCTGTGCCCAGCTCCCCTGGGTATGACATTAAACTTCGTCAAGTTGGCTCCTAATATATGTCTTAGTGACTCTCTGAGGCGAGGGTATATACATTTGTTTTTTAGGATGTGATCTGATCGAATAAAAAGAACAATATATTCATATTTAAGTGTGAGAGTGGAATTTCCGTGCCTGGCCCGTTACACACCACGATGTCAAACGTAGATGGTCACCTCTGGCGGACTATCAGGACAATGAAGACAATCTGACTCTGCTTTTGATTTAAGTAGTTCATCGATAGAAAACATTTCCGGTTCAATTGTACAGGTTCAATATCAAAAGTTCTTGGTTTTTCAACACCAAGTCGTTTTCCATTTTCAGTCGTCGGTACAAACTGTGTCCCTGCTTTGCAATCCAAGTCCCAGTGTTTGATGGGTGATGTAGGTTGGATAACTGGTTTGGTACGTGTTATCGTATGCAGATATCTCATCCATTCGATGCAGGTTCTAGTAGCGACGTGATACTCCATTCCGTTTACGATGATAATGCATGGTAATTCATATTGCCAGCCGTCTCGCAAACGATACTTGTCAGTGTTTTTGACTCTCTCAATATATAGAGATTCGATGAAAATCTGGCAAACACATTGTCTGGCATTCCTGAGACTGTATTTCTCCGGGCAAATCCTACTAATAATATTTAAGACGTCAAGACAACTTCCAGTATTGTTCGAACAACGGAGCAAGGCAGCCACCACTTGTTCGTGGAAAGTCAAAGGCATAATCGATGTAGCAAGATTGGAGAACAGCACGGTAGGCATAATTTAGATTTTAGATGATTTTCGGTCCGAGCACAGATAACCATCAACTGATGAGTTGTAGAAAGTTGGTGTGACTTTTATAGCCAAATGCCGCTACACTCAAACATTTCAAACTCGCTTTACAAAACGCGTTAAATGGTAGACAATAGAGCTCGAAGCACAATGCAACAGTCAATGAAACGCTAAACTTTACCAAGTAACGCGTTAGAATGCGGCCGCACTCATTGAGATGAAAGATACAGACTTGAAACAATAGAAACGATTTATGCCGGCGAATAAATTTTTTATCTCAATGCGTCTACCAAACTGAATGAACGGTGCGTTACTTACAAGCTTTCATAATTACTAGCCTTTTTAAAAATGTTTTTTGTTAAGTAATGTGACAGTAGAAAGACTTCATGAACTAATTAATAAATCAGAATCTAAACAAATAAATGGAGTCTAATATATATTAGCCAAATAAAATTGAATATCATATTAATATATTAAAATAGTGATCTCATCGATGAGGATTCCTTAAAAATTTTATGATTGTAAACATGATGTCAACAAAATTGGATGATGATGATGACGACGACGATTAAAACATTAAAAATGATAAATATGATAACGATGTCTACATAGTCATTAGCATGGTTCAGTTATAAAAGCAGATCCAACGCCTGTGCTCATATAATATTAATTAGAATTCCATTTTAATGCTTTAATATATGTTCACCACCATTATAGTCATTAGCATGGTTCTGCCATCATCAGCTCTATCATAGTTACATCACCCATTCAGTCTGGGATAAGTAAAACAAAAATAAAGCCTCTAAAATTTCAGAATAATTTTATTTATATAATCGTAATATCATCATTTTCGTACACTGAATGCCCATTGTTATTATTATGTATAATTTTCTGAAATATCGTTTTACTATTTCTTTACAATTGATATTATATGACATAGACTATGTATAACAGCACACGTTGTAACTTCATTTGTTTGTATAACATAAATAGAACAACGGTAAGTATGCATAACACTATTCAAGAATTGAATACAAGGCCCACTCGGCCCAACATGTAACACATGCCTGGCACGCACAAGTACCAGGTATCACACAAGGTCTCAAATCGGTCCTAGGAACTTGAGAGTGCGCACCTTCACAGGGGCACTCGCCCGGATCCCGCCAGGGTCCTACGTAATTGGCATAACGGCTCCCTCACCCCAACCATTTTAAAATCATGGTTACGTCCCTGATTTTAGTTAGATTTAGTCACAGTTTTGTTACACAGCACGATGTCAAACATAGATGGTTACTTTTGGCTGACTCTCTGGAAAGTTAGGACACTAACTCTATAATAGGCTTTGATTTAATAAGTTCGGCTCAATGGTATATTCTGAACAACGGAGCGAGACTGCCACCGTTAGTTTGTGTGGAAGTTCAAAGGCATTATCAAAGTAGCATGATCGGAAAACAGCACGCAAGGCATAATTCAGATTATAGTATATATTTACCGGAGTAATATAAATAGGCCTACTATCGAAACACTAGACATTGTAACATACGTTAATTGTTCGATTAACTTTGTTCTGTGTACAATATATACTGTTATAGTTTAATCTTAATTGCTGAAATTATGCTATTATTATCTACAGTACGGTACATTGATAAATATATTCGAAAATGTTAATTTGTCTGTTGGTAATATATTAATGTCGTCATCGTTACCATCGGCATGTTAGTAAGGTTATTATCACCATCAATACCTCGGTTTGTACAAATAATAATCGTTATTATGAATCATATTTTATATCATCGTCGTCTGCACTTTCTCATAATTTTCAAAGAATCATCATCAATGTTATTGTTAGCAGTACCATCATCATAATTAATATTATCATTAACATCCTTTTGTCATTTTTATTTTGTAATTTTATCATCAGCTCTGTCAACATCACTCACTCCCTTTGAGATAAAATCTATTGAAGAAAAGCACAACTTGTAAATTATTATTGAGAAATAATTTTATTTATAATATCACAACATCATCATTAGATACAGTTGTTCCATTTAAGAAATCTTAAAAACATTGTATAAATTATTGTGTACAGCTACCCGAGATATTTTGCTATGCTTGTAACGGTTTAGAAACATATAATATTTTAATACTATCGAAACGCTAGAAAACGTAACACACCTTAATTGGTTCAAATTACTTTACTCTTATATACAATATACATCGTATGGTTTAATCTGTATTGCTAAAGGGATACTTTTATCTAGAGTACATTGATAAGTTCAGCTTAGAAATTTAGAAAAAAAAATTCTTTGATTTAGATTATACAGCTTAAATGTCAATTTTGGTTACACCTACAAGCCTGTCCTGATGATGACTGTTCCATTACAGCCCACGATGTCAAACGTAGATGGTCACCTCTGGCGGACTATCAGGACAATGAAGACAATCTGACTCCTCTGCTTTTGATTTAAGTAGTTCATCGATAGAAAACATCCGACATTTCCGGCTCAATGGTACAGGTTCAATATCAAATGTTCTTAGTTTGTCAACACCAAGTCGTTTTCCATTTTCAGTCGTCGGTACAAACTGTGGCACGTGTTATCGTATGCAGGTATCTCATCCATTCGATGCAGGTTATAGTAGCGACGTTATACTCCATTCCGTTTACGATGATAATACATGGTAATTCATAGTGCCAGCCGTCTCGCAAACGATACTTGTCAGTGTTTTTGACTCTCTCAATATATAGAGATTCGATGAAAATCTGGCGAACACATTGTCTGGCATTCCTGAGACTGTATTTCTTTGGGCAAATCCTACTAATAATATTTAAGACATCAAGACAACTTCCAGTATTGTTCGAACAACGGAGCAAGGCAGCCACCACTAGTTCGTGGAAAGTCAAAGGCATAATCGAAGTAGCAAGATCGGAGAACAGCACGCTAGGCATAATTTAGATTTTAGATGATTTTCGGTCCGAGCACAGATAACCATCAACTGATGAGTTGTAGAAAGTTGGTGTGACTTTTATAGCAAAATGCCGCTACACTCAAACAATTCAAACTTGCTTTACTAAACGCGTTAAATGGTAGACAATAGAGCTCAATGCACAATGCAACAGTCAATGAAACGCTAAACTTTACCAAGTAACGCGTTAGAATGCGGCCGCACTCACTGAGATGAAAGATACAGACTTGAAAAATTAGAAACGATTTATGCCGGCGAATAAATTTTTTATCTCAATGCGTCTACCAAACTGAATGAACAATGCGTTACTTACAAACTTTCATAATTACTAGCCTTTTTAAAAATGTTTTTTGTTAAGTAATGTGACAGTAGAAAGACTTCATGAACTAATTAATAAATCAGAATCTAAACAAATAAATAGAGTCTAATATATATATTAACCAAATGAAATTGAATATAATATTAATATATTAAAATAGTGATCTCATCGATGAGGATTCCTTGAAATTTTGATGATTGTAAACATGATGTCAACAAAATTGGATGATGATGATGACGACGACGATTAAAACATTAAAAATTATAAATATGATAATGATGTCTACATAGTCATTAGCATGGTTCAGTTATAAAAGCAGATCCAACGCCTGTGCTCATATAATATTAATTAGAATTCCATTTTAATGCTTTAATATATTTTCACTACCATTATAGTAATTAGTATGGTTCTGCCATCATCAGCTCTGTCATAGTTACATCACCCATTCAGTCTGCGATAAGTAAAAAAAAAAAAATAAAGACTCTAAAATTTCAGAATAATTTTATTTATATAAAAATCGTAATATCGTCATTTTCGCGTACACTGAATGCCCATTGTTATTATTATGTATAATTTTCTGAAATATCGTTTTACTATTTCTTTACATGCTAAAATAAATTGATATTATATGACCGTACTATGTATAACATAGCACACGTTGTAACGTCATGCGTTTGTACAACATAAACAGAACAACTTTAAGTATGCATAACACTATTCAAAAATTGAATACAAGGCCCACACGGCCCAATATGTAACACATGCCTGGCACGCACAAGTACCAGGTATCAAACCAGGTGTACCATCACCAAACCTTACATTATTTTTAATTGTTTGTTACGGTATATTAATATACTTAATAACATAATATTCCGTACATTTTACACATAGATTGAGGATAGAACACGACAATTATTTTGAGTTAGATTTAGTCACAATTCTGGTACACAACACGACGTCAAACATAGATTGTCACTTATGGAAAGTTAAGACACTCTGTTCTCTGCAGGCTTTAAATGGTTTATGAAGTTCATCGACAGAAAATATTCGACATTTCCGACTCAATGGTACAGGATCAATGTCTGTTCATGTTGCTCTCAATGGTGGCGCATGTAAGGTGTGCCCCTTCCCCCTCACCCCGTCATTAAAAATTAAAAGGATATTTTCGTGTTTTAACTTGTCTCCTCATCATCACTATAATTTAGAATTATATTATCACCATCTCCATAGTCATTATCTGTCATCATCTGCTGTGTCATAGTTACATCACCCATTCATCTTCGATAAGTATAATTATACTGAACATAATGTAAATTCCTATTTCAAAATAATTGTATTATTGCAGCGTCCTCATTTCGTAACATTGAATGACCATGGTGATTATTATGTATAGTTAAATGAAATATCACAATTTCTTAAGGTACTAAAATATATAAATATTATATAACATAGAAATACTATGTATAACACAACACACGTTGATTGGTTGTCAAGCTTTTGTCAACACAAACTGCAATATATAAACATTATACTAATAATACTATACATTATCATATACGGTAGATTTTACAAATAGATTCACGATAGAACACGAAAATTACTTTTAGTCAGGGACTATCCAGGAGGAATAGGGGGGGGGGTGAAGGAACCGTTGGAGCCGTGTTCCCCCCCCCCCACCTTTGTACACAGTGTTAACATTTCAAAGCTTGTTCTTAAGCCAATTCTTTCCTAGTATCACTCAAAATGAATACTTCTAAAGCATGTAAATATGCATCAGTACACGTTACACATAGGCCTAATGGAACACATCCATAAGCGTGATTTGAAAAAAGCAATATATCTCAGGCCAGGTTTTTAAGATATAGAAATGCAATACTGTGTGGTTCAGTTTCGTTTTTATCCTTATGTAAGTTTCTTTTACTAGTAATAATAATGATAATGATGATGATGATGATGATGATGATGATGATGATGATAATAGTAATTGAATAATATTATTAGCAATAAAATTGTGATAAATGCGGAAAAAATTTGTGATTTGTTGATCATAATTATTATAGTATAGTTAAAGCTTATTGTGTTAGGAAAAAGTTGTCCTAGATATTAAGTAGATCCTTGAAAGATCATGAAAAATTTGTTGGCATTTCATTTTGACTATATAAAGGTGATGTGATGATGATGGAGTTTACTACATAAAAGGGTCATTTCCGGCCATATAGAGGCGTACTATTTCCTCAAATTTTCTCGCACCAGCCTCCCCCTGCCCCTTTCAAAACAGATCTGTATCCTTCCCTGGGTATGACATTAAACTCCATCGAGTCGAATCCTGATATATGTCTTAGTGACTGCTGAGGCGAAGGTCCATGCATTTAATTTTTGGATTTGATCTGGTTTTTCCGTGATTATGACTATTTCATGTGATTATGACTATTCTGGATAAAGAATGTTTTGGGAAGAGGTGGATTCAAGGTCTGTCCCTCCCCGCCCCCACTCCCACTCAATTTTTAAGGAATAAAAAGAAAAATATATTAAAAATTTAATCGTGAGAGTATAATTTCCGGCCATCTAGAGGTGCCCTAATCATAATTTTTTTTACCTCAGCCCCAACCACGGTGGGGCTGAGGTGGGTGGTTCCTCGGTCTGTGAAAGTCTCTGCCTGGTTCACCTCTCTTTCGAATTCCTGGATCCTCCACTGCTAATTTATTATATACAAATTGTAGCGCTTATTTATTATGCGTCTATTGCAATTTTCACTTTATCCTCTCAAAACAGTCCTAAGAACTTCAGAGTACGCTCCTTCACATGGGGACTCGCCCCGGATCTCGCCAGGGTCCTACGTAATGGGCATAACGGCTCCCTCACCCCAACCCTTTCAAAATCATGGTTACGTCCCTGATTTTAGTTAGATTTAGTCACAGTTTTGTTACACAGCACGATGTCAAACATAGATGGTTATTTTTGGCTGACTATCTGGAAAGTTAGGACACTCTAACTCTATAATAGGCTGTGATTTAATAAGTTCGGCTCAATGGCATATTCTGAACAACGGAGTGAGACTGCCACCGCTATTTTGTGGAAGTTCAAAGGCATTATCAAAGTAGCATGATCGGAAAACAGCACGCAAGGCATAATTCAGATTATAGTATATATTTACCGGAGTAATATAAATAGGCCTACTATCGAAACGCTAGACATTGTAACATACGTTAATTGTTCGAGTAACTTTGTTCTGTGTACAGTATATACTGTTATATTTTATTCTTAATTGCTGAAATTATGCTATTATTATCTACAGTACAGTACATTGATAAATATATTCGAAAATGTTAATCTGTCTGTTGGTAATATATTAATGTCGTCATCGTTAGTAAGATTATTATCCCCATCAATACCTCGGTTTGTACAAATAATAATCGTTATTATGAATCATATTTTATATCATCGTCGTCTGCACTTTCTCATAATTTTCAAACAATAATCATCAATGTTATTGTTAGCAGCACCATCATCATAATTAATATTATCATTAACGTCCTTTTGTCATTTTTATTTTGTAATTTCATCATCAGCTCTGTCAACATCACTCACTCACTTTGAGAAAAAAATCTATTGAAGAAAAGCACAACCTGTAAATTTCTATTGAAAAATAATTTTATTTACAATATTACAACATCCTCATTAGATACAGTTGTTCCAATTAAGAAATCTTAAAAACATTGAATAGATTATTGTGTACAGCTACCCGAGACATTTCGCTATTTTTGTAACGGTTTAGAAACATATATAAGGTTTTAATACTATCGAAACGCAAGAAAACGTAACACACGTTAAATGGTTCAAATTACTTTACACTTAAGTACAATATAAATTATTTTTATAATTTAATCCACATTGCTAAAACTATATTTTTATCTACAGTACATTGATAAGTTCAGCTTAGAAATTTAGAAAAAAACCCGATAATTTCTTTGATTTAGATTATAAGCCTGTTCTGATGATGCCTGATGCGTTACGCACCACGATGTCAAACATAGATGGTCACCTCTGGTGGACTATCAGGACAATGAAGACAATCTGACTCCTCTCCTTTTGGCTTAAGTAGTTCATCGATAGAAAACATCCGACATTTCTGGCTCAATGACACAGGTTCCATATCAAATGTCCTTGTTGCGTCAACACCAAGTCGTTTTCCATTTTCAGTCGCCGGTACAAACTGTGT
>NW_022692324.1:1009745-1036820 GCF_011630105.1 Anneissia japonica
TAGCGACGTGATACTCCATCCCGTTTACGATGATAATGCATGGTAATTCATATTGCCAGCCGTCTCGCAAACGATACTTGTCAGTGTTTTTGACTCTCTCAATATATAGAGATTCAATGAAAATCTTGCGAACACATTGTCTGGCATTCCTGAGACTGTATTTCTCTGGGCAAATCTTCCTAATGATATTGAAGACGTCAAGACAACTTCCAGTATTATTCGAACAACGGAGCAAGGCTGCCACCACTATTTCGTAGAAGGTCAAAGGCATAATCGAAGTAGCAAGATCGGAGAACAGCACGCTAGGCATAATTTAGATTTTAGAAGATTTTCGGAGCACAGATAACCATCAACTGATGAGTTGTAGAAAGTCGGTGTGACTTTTATAGCCAGATGCCGCTACACTCAAACAATTCAAACTTGCTTTACAAAACGTGTTAAATGGTAGACAATAAAGCTCAAAGCACAATGCAATAGTCAATGAAACGCTAAACTTTACCAAGTAACGCGTTACAATGCGGCCGCACTTATTGAAGTGAAAGAAACAAATTTGAAACAATAGAAACGATTTATGCCGGAGAATAAGTTCATCTGAACGCGTCTACCAATCTGAATGGACGGTGCGTTTACAAGCTTTCACAATAATTGTAAAAACTTGTAAGTAACAAAAAAAAAAAAAAAAAAAAAAAAAAAAAACCAGAATTACTAAATATGTGTAAATAAAGTGCTAGTAATTATCACTAGCACTTTATTTTCACATATTTAGTAAATCGTATTTTTTTATATTAATTTTTGTTAATCAATGATGTGGAAGTAGAAATTATTTAATGAACTAATTAAAATTTAATATAATATCAATAATGATATTAAAATAGTGGTCTCAACGATGAGGATTCCTTAAAATTATGATGATTGTAAATATATCAACAAAATTGGATGATGATGATGACGACTACTACTAAAACATAAAAATAATAAATATGAAGATAATGATGTTTTAAATCCTGATTATAATGACTATTAAAATTATGAATAATAATGATGCCAACCATGGTGGGGCTGAGGTGGGTGGTTCCTTAGTCTGTGAAAATCCCTCCCTGGGACACTTCTCTTTCGAATTCATGGATTCTGTTGATTTATTATAATTAGTGCTGGGCCTACTAACATTATATATATATGTTGTGTCTAATACAATTGTCACTTTATCTTCTCAAAACAGTCCTTAAAACGTTCATAGTGCGCTACTTCACAGGTGGGGGGGGGGTTGGTTCCCCTGGATCCGCCGGGTTTATACTATCATAACTAGCATAACGGCTCTTCCCCTTTCAAAATCCTGGCTACGTCCCGGCCAGAGTCTAATATATAATATACAAATAAAATTGAATGTAATATAATATATTAAAATAGTAATCTCAACGAGACTTTTATTTTGGTAACAAATTGAAATATATTTATAATTTAAAACTAATACGATTCTACAATAGGCCCAAATATACTGACATTTTACAAGTTGATAATAAGCTGGATAGCCTATGGAATAAAAAGTTTTAATGAGATTCCAGGAGAAAAATATTGACAACACAAAGTATTTCATGTTTCTGGTCCTCTTCTCCTCATAATCATTGATTTTTATATTATCACCGTCTCCATAGTCATTAGCATGAATTTCTTATTATAAGTTCTGTCGTACATCACCCATTCACTCATGCGATAAATACAAATAGACTAAAAAAAATGTAAATTTCTATTGAAAAATAGTTGTATATTTATTATCGCAACATCATTATTTTCGTAACATTGAATGCCCATGGTTATTATTATGTAAAGTTAAATGAAATATTGTTTTAATATTTCTTCAGGAACTAAAATAAATAAATATTACGGTATATAACATAGAAATACTATGTATAGCATAACACAATTGGTTGTCAAGATTTTGTCAACACAAACTGCAATATATAAACATGTTACTAATATACTATATAACATCATATTCGGTACATTTTACAAATAGATTCAGGATAGAACACGACAATTACTTTTAATTAGATTTAGTCACAGTTTTGTTACACAGCACGATATCAATCATAGATGGTTAATTTTGGCAGACTATCTGGAAAGTTAGGACATTCTAACTCTGCAGGCTTTGATTTAAGAAGTTCGGCGATAGAAATTATCCGACATTTCTGCCTCAATGGCATACTCTGAACAACGGAGCGAGGCTGCCACCACTAATTTTTAGAAGTTCAAAGGCAATTATCAAAGTAGTATGATCGGAAAACAGCACGCAAGGCATAATTCAGATATGTGTATATTTACCGGAGTAATATAAATACTATCGAAACGCTAGACAACGTAACATACGTTCATTGTTCCAGTAACTTTGTTCTATGTACAAAAAATAATGTTATAGTTTAATTTTAATTGCCAAAATTATGCTATTATCTACAGTACGGTACATTGATAAATATATTTTAAATTGATAATGTGTCTGTTGGTAATATATTAATGTCGTCATCGTTATCATCGGCATGTTAGTAAGATTATTATTACCATCAATACCTCGGTTTGTACAAATAATAATCGTTATTATGAATCATACTTAATATTATCATCGTCTGCCCTTTCTCATAATTTTCAAAGAATCATCATCATTGCAATTTGTCAGCAGCACCATCAACATAATTAATATTATCGTTAACGTTCTTTTGTCATTTTCATTTGTTGTTCTTTCCAAACGCTTTGAAAGAGTGTTTTAACTATAGAAGATTGGTAAAAAGTGGAAGGGGGGGGGGACAATTGATATGATGTTCCCCTACTTTGAAAAGTGGGGGAACGTGTCCTCCCTGTCCACCACCGATCGACGCAAGTGCACTCTGTTCTCTGCAGGCTTTGGCTTATGAACTTCATCGACTGAAAATATTCGACATGTCCGACTCAATGTTACAGGTTCAATATCTGTTCTTGTTGCCCAGCGGTGTGGCCAGTAGGGTGTGCTACCCCCACCCTCGTCAATAAAAATTAAAAGGAAAGTTTCTTGTTTGGTTGTCTCCTCATCATCACTATAATTTAGAATTATATTATCACCATTTTCATAGTCATTATCTGTCATCATCAGCTGTGTCCTAGTTACATCACCCACTCATTCTGCGATAAGTATAGGCCTATACTGAACAACATGTAAATTGCTTTTTTTTAAATAATTGCATTTATATTATTGCAACATCTTCATTTGCGTAACATTGAATGACAGTGGTAATTATTATATACAGGTAAATGAAATATCAGTTTACAATTTGTTAACGTACAAAAATAAATAAATATTATATGACATAGAAATACTATGTATAACATAACACACGTTAATTGGTTGTCAAGCTTTTGTCAACACAAACTGCAATATATAAACATTTTACTATTATACTATATAACATTATATAACGGTACATTTTACAAATAGATTCAGGATAGAACACGACAATTACTTTTAGTTAGATTTAGTCACAGTTTTGTTACACAGCACGATGTCAAACATAGATGGTTATATTTGGCAGACGATCTGAAAAGCTAGGACACTCTTACTTTGTAGGCTCAGTGGCGTAACGATGGGGTCGGTGCCATTTTTGGTCCCCGGTCACCAATTCCATGTTATTCTAAATGTTTTTAACGACGAATAAATGATATAATATGGATCCAGAAAATTGAGGCCTGGGAGGGATTTTCACAGTCGAGTCTACCTCAGACCCACCATGGGTTGGGGCTGAGGTAAGAACATCTATGAATATGGCACCTTCAGATGGCCAGAAATGACACTTAGATGTGTATTTTGAGAAAAAATGTATTATTATGGCACGTCTAGATGGGCGGAAATGGCACTCACAGACTTAAAATTGTGTATATGATTTTCTTTTTATCTCCATTTTATTTTTTTCTTTAAAGGTGGGGTCCCGGTCCCGTCGGCCCCCCCCCCCTCTCCTTAATCGTTATATTATGATACATGCCCTACAGTCGATTTCATAGACACATTATGTTGTTATTTATCAACAAAGTCCTTTTTGGTCAGGGTGCTAGAATTCGGGGGCCCTGTGGACCACCGCCTCATGAGAGAGCATAGGCGCCACTGTGCAGGCTTTGATTTAAGAAGTTTGGCGGCCATCACTAGTTTGTGGAAGTTCAAATGCATTATCCAAGTAGCATGATTAGAAAACAGCACGCAAGGCATAATTCAGATATTAGTATATTTACCGGAGTAATACTATCGAAACGCTAGACAACGTAACATACGTTAATTGTTCCAGTAACTTTGTTCTATGTAATATATATTATGTTATAGTTAAATTTTATTTGCTAAAATTATGCTATTATCTACAGTAGGGTACACTGATAAATATATTAGAAAATGATAATTTGTCTGTTTGGTAATATATTAATTTCGTCGTCGTTATCATCGGCATGTTAGTAAGATTTTTATTACCATCATTACCTCGGTTTGTACAAAATAATAATCGCTAGTATGAATCATACTTTATATTTATCATCGTCTGCACTTTCTCATAATTTTCAAAGAATCATCATCATTGTTATTGTCTGCAGCACCATCAACATAATTAATATTATCATTAACGTCCTTTTGTCTTTTTTATTTTATATATTTCACCATCAGCTCTGTCAACATCACTCACTCACTTTGAGATAAATCTATTGAAGAGAAGCACAACCTGTAAATTTCTATTGAGAAATAATTTTATTTACAATATTACATCATCCTTATTAGATGCAGTTGTTCCATTTAAGAAATCTTAAAAAACATTGAATAAATTATTGTGTACAGCTACCCGAGATATTTTGCTATGCTTGTAACGGTTTAGAAACATATAATATTTTAATACTATCGGAACGCTAGAAAACGTAACACATCTTAATTGGTTCAAATTACTTTACTCTTATATACAATATACATCGTATGGTTTAATCTGTATTGCTAAAGGGATACTTTTATCTAGAGTACATTGATAAATTCAGCTTAGAAATTTAGAAAAAAAAAAGAAGATAATTTCTTTGATTTAGATTATACGGCTGGACCGTTACACACCACGATGTCAAACATAGATGGTCACCTCTGGCGGACTATCAGGACAACGAAGACAATCTGACTCCTCTGCTTTTGATTTAAGTAGTTCATCGATAGAAAACATCCGACATTTCCGGCTCAATGGTACAGGTTCAATATCAAATGTTCTTGGTTTGTCAACACCAATTCGTTTTCTATTTTTCAACGTCGGTACAAACTGTGTCCCTGCTTTGCAATCCAAGTGCCAGTGGTTGATGGGTGATGTAGGTTGGATAACTGGTTTGGTACGTGTTATCGTATGCAGGTATCTCATCCATTCGATGCAGGTTCTAGTAGCGACCTTATACTCCATCCCGTTTACGATGATAATGCATTGTAATTCATATTGCCAGCCGTCTCGCAAACGATACTAGTCAGAGTTTTTTATTCAAACTTTGCTTTACAAAACGTGTTAAATGGTAGACAATAGAGCTCGAAGCACAATGCAACAGTCAATGAAACGCTAAACTTTACCAAGTAACGCGTTACAATGCGGCCGGCGTTATTGAGATGAAAGAAACAGATTTGAAACAATAGAAACGATTTATGCCGTCGAATAAGTTTATCTCAAGGCGTCTACCAAACTGAATGGTGCGTTACTTACAAGCTTTCACAATAATTGTGAAAGCTTGTAAGTAACGGGAAAAAAAATACGAATTACTAAATATGTGTAAATAAAGTGCTAGAATTATTACTAGCACTTTATTTACACATATTTAGTAATTCGTATTTTTTTTAATTAATTTTTGTTAAATGATGTGACAGTAGAAAGATTTTATGAACTAATTAATTAATCAGAGTCTAATATATATTATACAAATAAAATTGAATATAATATTAATATATTAAAATAGTGATATCAACGATGAGGATTCCTTAAAATTGTGATGATTGTAAATATATCAACAAAATTGGATGATGATGATGATGATGACGACGACGATTTTGATCAAATTATAATAAGACTCATTATCGAAATCTTGGTTATACTGTAGAGTATATATTATATTACCAATCAATATTATATTACCAAATAAACATTGATTGGTAATATAATATATATTATATTATATTACCAATAAACATTGATTGGTAATATAATATATATTATATTACCAATGTTTATTTGGTAACAAATTGAAATATATTTATAATTTAAAACCAATACGATTTTACAATAGGCCTATATACTGACATTTTACAAGGTGATAATTAGCAGGATAGCCCATGGAATAAATATTTTAATGGGATTCCAGAAGAAAAATATTGACAACATAAAGTATTTCATGTTTCTGGTCGTCTCCCCTCCTCCTCATCATAATCATTGATTATTATATTATCACCGCCTCCATAGTCATTAGCATGATTTTCTCATTATAATTTCTGTCATACATAACACATTCACTCATGAGATAAGTAGAAACAGACTGAACAAAATGTAAATTCCTATTTAAAAATAGTTGTATATTTATTATCGCAACATCATTATGTTCGTAACATTGAATGCCCATGGTTATTATTATGTACAGTTAAATGAAATATTGTTTTAATATTTCTTCAAGTACTAAAATAAATAATTATTATATAGCATAGAAATACTATGTATAACATAACACAATTGGTTGTCAAGTTTTTGTCAACACAAACTGCAATATATAAACATTTTACTAATATACCATATAACATCATATCGGTACATTTTACAAATAGATTCAGGATAGAACACGACAATTACTTTTGGTAATATTTTGTCACAGTTTTGTTACATAGCACGATGTCAAACATAGATGGTTACATTTGGCAGACCATCTGGAAAGTTAGGACACTCTAACTCTGCAGGCTTTGATTTAAGAAGTTCGGCGATAGAAATTATCCGACATTTCTGGCTCAATGGCATATTCTGAACAACGGAGGGAGGCTGCCACCACCAGTTTGTGGAAGTTCAAAGGCATTATCAAAGTAGCATGATCGGAAAACAGCACGCAAGGCATGATTCAGACTTTAGTATATTTACCGGAGTAATATAAATACTATCGAAAAGCTAGACAACGTAACATACGTTAATTTGTTCCAGTAACTTTGTTCTATGTACAATATATAATGTTATAGTTTAATTTTAATTGCCAAAATTATGCTATTATCTACCTTGATAAATATATTTGAAATTGATAATTTGTCTGTTGGTAATATATTAATGTCGTCATCGTTATCATCGGCATGTTAGTAAGATTATTATTACCATCAATACCTCGGTTTGTACAAATAATAATCGCTAGTATGAATCATACTTTATATTATCATCGTCTGCCCTTTCTCATAATTTTCAAAGAATCATCATCATTGCAATTGTCAGCAGCACCGTCAACATAATTAATATTATCGTTAACGTTCTTTTGTCATTTTCATTTGTTGTTCTTTCCAAACGCTTTGAAAAGAGTGTTTTAACTATAGAAGATTGGTAAAAAGTGGAAGGGGGGGGGGACAATTGATATGATGTTCCCCTACTTTGAAAAGTGGGGGAACGTGTCCTCCCTGTCTCCATCGATCGACGCAAGTGCACTCTGTTCTCTGCAGGCTTTGGTTTATGAACTTCATCGACAGAAAATATTCGACATTTCCGACTCATTGTTATAGGTTCAATATCTGTTCTTGTTGCCCAGCGGTGTGGCCAGTAGGGTGTGCTACCCCCACCCTCGTCATTAAAAATTAAAAGGAAATTTTCATTTTTTTTTTGGTTTTCTCCTCATCATCACTATAATTTAGAATTATACTATCACCATCTTCATAGTCATTATCTGTCATCATCAGCTGTGTCCTAGTTACATCACCCATTCACTCTGCGATAAGTATAGGCCTATACTGAACAACATGTAAATTGCTATTTTAAATAATTGCATTTATATTATTGTAACATCTTCATTTGCGTAACATTAAATGACAGTGGTAATTATTATCTACAGGTAAATGAAATATCAGTTTACCATTTCTTAACGTACTAAAATCAAAGTAGCGTGATCGGAAAACAGCACGCAAGGCATAATTCAGATATTAGTATATTTACCGGAGTAATATATATACTATCGAAACGATAGACAACGTAACATACGTTAATTGTTCCAGTAACTGTGTTCTATGTAATATATATGTTATAGTTAAATTTTATTTGCTAAAATTATGCTATTATCTAAGTAACAGTACGGTACACTGATAAATATATTACCATCATTACCTCGGTTTGTACAAAATAATAATCGCTAGTATGAATCATACTTTATATTTATCATCGTCTGCACTTTCTCATAATTTTCAAAGAATTATCATCATTGTTATTGTCAGCAGCACCGTCAACATAATTAATATTATCATCAACGTCCTTTTGTCTTTTTTATTTTATAATTTCACCATCAGCTCTGTCAACATCACTCACTCACTTTTGAGATAAATCTATTGAAGAGAAGCACAACCTGTAAATTTCTATTGAGAAATAATTTTATTTACAATATTACAACATCCTCATTAGATACAGTTGTTCCATTTAAGAAATCTTAAAAACATTGAATAGATTATTGTGTACAGCTACCCGAGACATTTCGCTATTTTTGTAACGGTTTAGAAACAAATATAAGGTTTTAATACTATCGAAATGCCAGAAAACGTAACACACGTTAATTGGTTCAAATTACTTTACACTTAAGTACAATATAAATTATTTTTATAATTTAATCCTCATTGCTAAAATTATACTTTTATCTACAGTACATTGATAAGTTCAGCTTAGAAATTTAGAAAAAAAACCCGATAATTTCTTAGATTTAGAGTATACGGCTTAAGTGTCAACTTTGGTTACACCTACATATATATAAGCCTGTTCTGATGATGCCTGATGCGTTACGCACCACGATGTCAAACATAGATGGTCACCTCTGGCGACTATCAGGACAATGAAGACAATCTGACTCCTCTCCTTTTGGCTTAAGTAGTTCATCGATAGAAAACATCCGACATTTCTGGCTCAATGACACAGGTTCCATATCAAATGTTCTTGTTGCGTCAACACCAAGTCGTTTTCCATTTTCAGTCGCCGGTACAAACTGTGTTCCTGCCTTGCAATCCAAGTCCCAGTGGTTGATGGGTGATGTAGGTTGGATGACTGGTTTGGTACGTGTTATCGTATGCAGATATCTCATCCATTCGATGCAGGTTCTAGTAGCGACGTGATACTCCATCCCGTTTACGATGATAATGCATGGTAATTCATATTGCCAGCCGTCTCGCAAACGATACTTGTCAGTGTTTTTGACTCTCTCAATATATAGAGATTCAATGAAAATCTGGCGAACACATTGTCTTGCATTCCTGAGACTGTATTTCTCTGGGAAAATCTTCCTAATGATATTGAAGACGTCAAGACAACTTCCAGTATTATTCGAACAACGGAGCAAGGCTGCCACCACTAGTTCGTGGAAGGTCAAAGGCATAATCGAAGTAGCAAGATCGGAGAACAGCACGCTAGGCATAATTTAGATTTTAGAAGATTTTCGGAGCACAGATAACCATCAACTGATGAGTTGTAGAAAGTTGGTGTGACTTTTATAGCCAGATGCCGCTATACTCAAACAATTCAAACTTGCTTTACAAAACGTGTTAAATGGTAGACAATAGAGCTCAAAGCACAATGCAACAGTCAATGAAACGCTAAACTTTACCAAGTAACGCGTTACAATGCGGCCGCACTTGTTGAAGTGAAAGAAACATATTTCAAACAATAGAAACGATTTATGCCGGCGAATAAGTTTATCTGAACGCGTCTACCAATCTGAGTGGACGGTGCGTTTACAAGCTTTCACAATAATTGTAAAAGCTTGTAAGTAACAAAAAAGAAAAAAAAAACCGAAAAAAAAAAAACCGAATTACTAAATATGTGTAAATAAAGTGCTAGTAATTATTACTACCACTTTATTTGCACATATTTAGTAATTCGTATTTTTTCATATTAATTTTTGTTAATCAATGATGTGGAAGTAGAAATTGTTTAATGAGCAAGGCTGCCACCACTAGTTCGTGGAAGGTCAAAGGCATAATCGAAGTAGCAAGATCGGAGAACAGCACGCTAGGCATAATTTAGATTTTAGAAGATTTTCGGAGCACAGATAACCATCAATTAATTCCATTAATCAGAGTCTAATATATATTATACAAATAAAATTGAATATAATATCAATAACGATATTAAAATAGTGGTCTCAACGATGAGGATTCCTTAAAATTATGATGATTGTAAATATATCAACAAAATTGGATGATGATGATGATGACGACTACTACTAAAACATTAAAAATAATAAATATGAAGATAATGATGTTTTTAATCCTGGTAATGATGACTATTATAATTAAGAATAATAATGAGGATAATGCCAACCATGGTGGGGCTGAGGTGGGTGGTTCCTTAGTCTGTGAAAATCCCTCCCTGGGACACTTCTCTTTCGAATTCATGGATTCTGTTGATTTATTATAAATATTGCTGGGCCTACTAACATTATATATATATGTTGTGTCTAATACAATTGTCACTTTATCCTCTGAAGATTTTCGGAGCACAGATAACCATCAATTAATTCCATTAATCAGAGTCTAATATATATTATACAAATAAAATTGAATATAATATCAATAACGATATTAAAATAGTGGTCTCAACGATGAGGATTCCTTAAAATTATGATGATTGTAAATATATCAACAAAATTGGATGATGTCTTGAATATCTTTAACATTATTAATAATAAGCAATTAGTAGAGCTCCGCATAGTACACTATAGGAAAATTATTATACGAAGGTTAGACTTAATGCTTGAAAAAAAATTTTGAATGCATTAAATCTAACCTAAGTATAATAATTTTCCATTTATTGTTTGTTGCTTGCTCTACTAATTGCTTTATAAGTCAATCACCGTCTTTTAATTTTAGTTATTTTTATAACCAACTGTTGTAGCAGTTATCGGTTGCTATAGTGATATGATCAGTATACGTGTGCGTATTTACATTTAGCTGTGCGTATGCTGAATTTTGCTTTTGCAGTACGCGTTTAAATACACATCAGCACAGTACGGATAAGATGAATAATTTGTAATTTGTATTGTGTTAGAAAGAACTTATTTGTAATGCTATTATAGACTTTCGTCAAAAAAATAAACATTTCAGCATTCGAGAGAGAATCACTGACGTCCTTTTTGGTCGGCGCATGCAGACAGGTAGGCTAAAATCGTGCGATGATTTCATAAATAAGCTAGGCTATGGCCTAGGCCTAGTGGTAGTAGGAGGAGGCCGTGGCGGCCTCCTGCCTGGCCGTAGGCCTACATCTAAATTTGTTCCTGGAGTCTTCAAAATAGGTTTAGAATATTCCTATTAGACGTTCAGTTTGTTGTGTTTATGAGGGTCCATTGATTCAATGAATTCCTTAACCGTTCATACTTAATATTGAATTTGAAGTAACTTTCTTCGGGTTCTAATTAAGCTTGTTTTACGAAAGTAATTTTCAATTACAATTCAATTTTTATCGCGGTGCGCGATGTATTCGCAGTGACGAAAAAAATGAGGAATTTTTTTTTGCACACGAACCTAAAAAAATCAAGCCAAGCGTCCACTAATACTAATAGAGAAATTAGTGGACTAGGCAAATAAGATTAGGGGAAATTTGAATTTCAATAAATAAATTAGGGGAATAGGCAAATAACATTGGGAGTTACAGTGATGACGTCACGATTGACTTATAATAATGATTATTGAAGTAATAGTTAATCAGAGGGTTTATTTATGGTTATAATATGTATATTAAGCCTGAAGGTAGCGTTTTACTACGGCAGCCTTCTTGGATAATACACATACACAACTCTGCATTGCTTCGTCGTCTATTCAGCACTCTAGTTGTTTTAATAGCTCGAGTCACAACACAACATAGGTTTATGTTGATTATAATATCAAGATAGCGTTCACTGTGATTTCTACGTGAAAATTTTGTAAACGCAATTAAGACGCCCTCTAGCAAAAGTGATACTTTTCAACTTTGACATCAAAGATCGTCAGATCTAAATATACCGCAGCCATTTCTGCGTGCAAATTCTGTACCACCATAGTAACAACTAGGACACATTCTCTTAAAAATATTACCTTTTTATACTTCTTTTTACTGAAAATTGACACATAATTTGTTACATGTAAATCACAAGGCGGATAAGCCCCGGTCAACAAACCGGGTTTAATCCACCTCAATCTAAACTGGTGGTTTATCTTAAGACGGGCGTTGTAAGATCTTGAAACACAGTATACTTCATGCTATTCACATTAGATATTAATCAACACAATCTTGCACCTCAAACTGTCTCTTAATGCCTAACTAAAATCGTTGCTATCCGGGTCGCATGACAACTAAAATCATCAGGTGAATTTCTTATTCCTAAACCTCACTTTTTGTCTGTTTATTCAATTCGCTTCCTATGGTTATCTGCAGTGCTACATCTTACGAATACGAATACGATAAAAACTTTATTGCAATTTGAGAAACATACTTGAAGTGTAACGTTAAAATTACATACTAAAATGTCAATATAAAATCTTACAATCAATCACAAAAAACACGAAAAAAGGTTTAAAGCGAAAGAAAACTAATAACAAGGGACAGGAACACCTTAAAACAGATAAACATAACAACAATTTACGCAATTAGAACTGAAACAAACACCGGGTATAAAAAGGCCACGAGAGAAATAAATGGACAATCATAAACTACTACTCTCTATTGTCTTTATGTATTTTCTTTTTATAATCATAATCATCACCTTCTTGATTATTGCCACCATCATAATCATCATTATAATTAGGCTAAACAATTTCCATCATTAGTCATAAAACAATTATCGTAATTATTATCTGGGACTGGCGCAGCGTGCGCTGTTTGCTCTCCCGACCTCGAGGTCAAGGGTTTGAACTCGCGCTTTCCATTCTTGCCTGGCCATGCTTAGATACCTCAGTTTGCATCGTTATAAACTTTGCTAATAAAAGTGGCTTATTTATTATCATTGGGTGCAAGTAGGCTCCGGTTTAAAATTTACTTTGCATGTTGTCATCGGGTCACATGTGTTCAAACTTACATTGCTTATAAACAATTCATGCATAAACAAAACATAATCATTTATTATTGTTTATCATCATTTTAATATATATATATATATAATATATATATATATATCATAATATATTATTCATATAGCCTAATATGTAATTATTGATTGAGCCATCGTTATCATTAACAGTTTTAAAAAGATTATTATAATTTTCATAATCATTACCTCGGTTTTCCAAATTGTAATCATTATCATCTTTTTCTGTTCACTTCATCATCTAAACATTTTTGCAATTTGTACAGAATTACCATTAACACTGTCATTGTTATTTATTATACTCACTTATAATAAATATTAAATAAGTTGGGTGTTTTTCTATAAAATGTATTAATAATACTTTTTGTAACATCTTTATATAGTTTACTTTTTTTTCTAATTATTATCATAAACCTTTTCATTGTCAACATTACTCATTCACTGAGATAATTCCAATAAAGACAAGAGAGAGTCTGTCAATTTTTATTGAAAAATGTGTTTATTAATTCATTATTGCAATACTATCTTTAGATATTAGATACAAATGTTCTACTAAAAATATCGTTAACGCTAACTATTATCTACAGTTATCTGTAATATCATTTCGCTATTCTTGTGACGATTTCCTAAAAAAATGTTTAAATCTATCGATAATGTAACACACGTCAATTGGTTCAAGTAACTTCAAACTTATATACAATATAAACTGGTTTAGTTCAATCTTGATTGCAAGTATACTATTATCTAACATCACATCAGTACATTGATAGATTACTGGAAAGAAAAAGATTTCAATTTATGCCTAGGTGTCGATTTTGGTTGCTGATCGTTCTCGTTGCACCTACCTATAAGCCCTTTATGATGATGCATAGTTCCGTTACACACAATGATACCAACCATAGATGGTCACCTCCGGTGGACTATAATTGAAATTTTTGACGAAAAGAAAAAACGAACTGTAAATAATTATAATATTCAGACGTCGATCCAGAGCTCACCCTGACTATCACACAGATGGGTTCACGGAGGCGGGTCCATGGTCCACTCCTACAATTATCGTTCTAATTATCATGGGTAATTGCTCTTATCCACATGGTACCCAGTAGAGTACCAACAGTCGTATAGCATTTGATGATATGAACTTGTACAATTTTATTTAAAGGAGTGTACAAATAGAAGATTTTGGTTTTGTCGGATATTCCTCTTTTAGTTTGTTGACCATTTCTGTAAATGTTAGATCAGAATTGGGCTCGAACTCTTCCATGTAGTCACAACTGGCGACATAATCGAAGTACGGCCAATGTGTGTTGTCATTTTGCCCGTATTGGTAGCATTGAATGGTGGCGCAGAAGTCGTCAGTGTGATTCCATAGTTTGTGTGTTTGAAACCAATATGGTGATATCCACGTGACGTCATTTTTTTTTACATGGAATTTGGACAGTAAGCTTTTTTCATCGCACGTTTCTTTCGATTGAATCTGTCTTTGTAATGTCTTGTTATATATTTTAACGGTCAACCCACCGTGTAAAACGCGGATTACTGCGTATGCATTCCCATGATTGTGTATTGGGCTACCATGGTGGCTAGGCCAGATCTCCAATACGTAAGGTACGCCGGGTGAATTTCCGTACTCATCACCCAACGTAATACGAAGATATGCCTCTTTAGGATTTTTGTCATCAAACTCTTCTTTTTTGCTTTTGAGTATTTTATATAAAAGGGCGCCTGGAGTCTGAATGCTGTATCGGATGGCGTCAACCAGATTAAAGTTTGGACATTTGTCTTTCATGAAAACAAGATCAACATTCTTTGCGGTTACATTCGTGTACAGTTCTAAACATTCTTTCGGAAGACTGGCAGAATATGTGAACCCGCCTTCGTCCAGATCAAACATGTTGGCCGTTGAGCTGTCTTTTACTAGAGGAAGACGATCATTGAGGAATGGCATGTGATCGAAGTCAACAACAGGCTCGACATCCATCATGGAGTTCAAATTATTAGTACCACATTGAGCATAAAGCTCTACATTTCGTTGAACTTTGGGATCGAAGAAAGCATTCTTTAAAGCTTTTCGTAGTATTTCGTCTTGAAGACATAAATTTGCTTCCAGGATTGTTGTCTTTTCTGTTCTGTAACCTTTTCCGTACTTCACAATCATGCGGTCGCTATCGTAGCTAAGCCAGTATGTGCAAAACAGATCCTTCTCGATACCAATGTTTTTAAAAAAAATATGATTTTTCTTTGCAGGGTACTTTAAACATTGACAATTGAACCTCAAATTAAAATTTGCCTCGTCGTTCCCTACATTTAGCTCGATGAACGATGTGTCGATTTGTTCGTCTGGAAGTACATCTCGAACGATGATACGAAATGGTTCGCTTAGTGCAACGTTAAAAAGAAAAGTGCCTTTTCCGATAACTGGAAATGGTTTGCTCCACTTTAGTTTAAATTGCCCCTGATTCGACGAAGTCATTGTTAGTCGTCAAAACTAATGAATCAGATGCAACTCAGTCTGTATCACTGCATTTATACACAACAAACTCCACCCACAATATTTTAACGAATGTACAGTGATATTGAAGCCTATTCATTGGTCTGTAGTCTATAACCTTTGACATATCAATTCTGATTGGATTGCAGGCTGTAAACTTATCAAGATAAAAATGTTTAACATACAAAGAAAGTATGTTGGCAATAGTTCATTTACAGTCAAAATATAAAAAAATATCTGTTCACAATATGCTCTATTTTATTTTTTTTACATGAACTTTTCTAGGCCCATTCTAAGTTATACTGTTGTATTGAAAACAGAGCACGTCCAAATATATTAACGAAACAGTATGCAGTATATATACGCCCAAAACTAACAAAAACTATAAATAATTGTATTCTTTAGTAATTTATGTAATAATATGAGAGGGCACTGTGGTCTGAAAACATACGTGACTGTCCGTCATCCGTGCATAAATTCTTAATTTTTTTTATGAGTTTTGCCAATTGAAAATTGAGTAACAATACTTCTGTTAGTGTCAAGGAGCTCACATCGAGTCTGTGAACCATTGCTGAAAGATCGTTTTTTTTTTTAATTATAAATTATCGAGCATGCAAGATTTACTCTCAAGATGTCAGTTCCAACGCCTTTATTTTGATCCTTTTTGTTGACGTTACCATGGCCAATCAGGTAAACAAATGTATAACCAACCAACTGAAGATGAAAAAATACACAAAACAAACACACAGTGTAGCCTGTTTGTGTAAAGCCATATCAAACTGCAGTAGATAATAATAGATCGTACGTGAGTGCATTGTATTAACGAAGGATATATTATTGGCGTGTAAAATCTGCGCAATCTATGGCGAATTTATAAAAATAGCTGACTGAAAAATAACGAAAGTAGTGAACATAAGAAACAGCAGCATACCTGTGTATGACAAAAATCCTTATATTGCATACAAAACCAAAGAAACACATTTATAAACGGGGTAATTGAACTTTTGTGTTAACGCAATTTCCACTCTTTAAAATGTTTCAAACGAGCTATGACTAGGCCTATGTTAAACAAAAAGTTGCCATAAATTCTTTTTTTTTTTCATCGACTTTGAGCATTTTGCAATGGTAGGCAAATTATAATTTCACAGACCCTGTCTCTTATACACATCTAGATGTGTATAAGAGACAGCTGTATACATTCATACTACTACATGTAGTCAACTATACAATACGGTACCGCACAAAAATATAATAGAAAATGCTTCGTTGCGTGGGCATAATGATATACTAAGATCCTGGTATCGTTAATAGACCTTTCTTCCTCTGTAATGTTTTTGTTCCCGTAACCTAAGCCTACTTATAACGAAAAGTTGAGCAAAGTCCAAGCAAAGACCATAATATCAAAGATGTGTGTATTCAATTATGACGTCATTCTACATATTTTTAATATTAATAAACGGGTAATGAAACGTTTATATAAACGTGATTTACGTTCTAAAATGTTTCGATATAGGACAGTTTATTACACACAACACGAAGTATACTTTCTGTCTCTTATACACATCTAGATGTGTATAAGAGACAGTTTATAAACGGGGTAATTGAACTTTTGTTTCCACTCTTTAAAATGTTTCAAACGAGCTATGACTAGGCCTATGTTAAACAAAAAGTTACCATAAATTTTTTTTTTTTTCATCGACTTTGAGCATTTTGCAATGGTAGGCAAATTAGAATTTCACTGACCCCCACACACAGATCGGGTTCTCAATGTAACCCTCACTGCTACCACTGCAGCCTTGGCTGTGTCTCACTGTCATCGAGTTGATTTTCATGTTTATATTTTTTTAACTCATAATTTTCTTTAGTGCGAGTTTATGTTTGTGTTTCATGTATTTATTACTGTATCCTTTTTAAATGAAATAACCGTCCAACCTCGAATAGAAGCCATAGGGTTTTTTAGGACCCTTTGGATAGAATGTAAGTACTATCTCTAAAAGAAACACATATACTAACTTGATTTGAAGCCCATGGGCTTCTTTTCGAGAGTGTCTTCTTAAGATTACTTCCGCACACTAAAGAGGAGTGAGACCTCTTTTCGAGATGGGCGTCTTCTCGAGATTAAGCAAATTGAGCTTCTTTTTGAGATATTATGTTAGTAAGTTCAGTTGACGTTTCCTGCGTTATCTGAACAGGCAATTGTTTTGGTTCTGATTTTTTTTTCTTACATCCCATTTTTCTATGTTTATTTGCACAGGGTTTCTCTGTATGGCTGTCCAAGCAAAAACCATAATATCAAAGATGTGTGTATTCAATTATGACGTCATTCTACATATTTTGAATATTAATAAACGGGTAATGAAACGTTTATATAAACGTGATTTACGTTATCTAAAATGTTTCGATATAGGACAGTTTATTACACACAACACGAAGTATACTTTTGTTCAAGTGTATTATCTATACATTCATACTACTACATGTAGTCAACTATACAATACGGTACCGCACAAAAATATAATAGAAAATGCTTCGTTGCGTGGGCATAATGATATACTAAGATCCTGGTATCGTTAATAGACCTTTCTTCCTCTGTAATGTTTTTGTTCCCGTAACCTAAGCCTACTTATAACGAAAAGTTGAGCAAAGTCCAAGCAAAGACCATAATATCAAAGATGTGTGTATTCAATTATGACGTCATTCTACATATTTTTAATATTAATAAACGGGTAATGAAACGTTTATATAAACGTGATTTACGTTCTAAAATGTTTCGATATAGGACAGTTTATTACACACAACACGAAGTATACTTTTGTTCAAGTGTATTATCTATACATTCATACTACTACATGTAGTCAACTATACAATGCGGTACAGCACAAAAATACAATAGAAAATGCTTCGTTGCGTGGGCATAATGATATACTAAGATCCTGGTATCGTTAATTATAGACCTCTCTTCCTCTGTAATTTTTTTGTTCCAGTAACCTAGGCCTACTTATAACGAAAAGTTTATCTTAACTATTATTTATTAGTCTGTTAGCCTTGCATAATGATAACAAAGTTTAAGCTTATAAATTACCGCCATCTCATTCCAGTAAGCAAATAAAAACTAGTAAAGTACTAAAGTGATGCATGATTTATTGTTTTATAGTGTTGTGTATAAACTATTTAGCATTTCAAATTTGCTTCATGTTAAACACAAAATTACCATGAAAGACTAAAAATTAACTTACCTCCGTAGGGTTTGGGAACTCTTATCCTAGCTATTTACCACTGAAGGCATGGTTCGAGTTTACTACTAGATTGGTTTTCCATGTTATGTTTTTACTTCATAATTTTCCTTAGTATGAATCTATTTTCTCTATATATATGAATATTTTACTTAATACTCTTCTTTTAATGATTCTATTTTTAATTTTTTTTTGGCACCCAGACTAATATTTTTTATTAGTTAAAGGCGAAAATTACCATGCATTTCACGGTAATTCTGTGTGCAACATAGTTTAAAACGTTTAACGCAAGTTGAGTTTACATACAATGTTAACTTCCCTATTTATTGATATTTAAAATATGTAGAATGACTTCATATTTGAATATTTGTATTATGGTCTTTGCTTGGACAAAGTTTGAAAAAGAACCAAGCACGGATCCGCGGAAAGTGACCAAAGTGCCGGACAGAAAAGAAAAACCCTGTGAAAAACATAGAAAAATGGAATTAAAGAAGAGAAAAAATAAGGACAAAATCAATAGATTTTACTTTTTTACTTGCATATGGACGCTGCAGCCGTGTATATCCATAAGTAGATTGGTGCCGATATAGAGAAACGACATTCCCGCCACGAAAAATCATCCAAAGAACCTTGATTTGTTTTCTAAGTTTATTCAAATATTTTTGTAAAACTTGTTTCTGTCACTAGGCTACCGTACTCTACAATTTGGTGTCATAATGACAATGCAAATAAAAGTACCTACGTATGTTTGTATTTAATATCTTAAGGTCCTAATTTGTCACAACTGTTTTTTTTAGAGTTTTCTCAAACGTCAGCGATTGCAATATCGGTGCCTAATTCAAACAGTGTGATTTGTTAATGCTTGGTTGTCAAGTTCACCTTCCCTCAAAATAACAAGCTTTAAATAACCTCATCATTTGAGGTTTTACGTCATTCAAATACATACTTCTTTACTCAGGTATAAACATAGACTCAGAGGAGGTCAAATTAAGCCACTAATGTTTGCAGCCAAAAAACTACCCCACACGGAGGACGGTTCTTTTGTACGAAGAATGGTTCTTATTGATTCCGTTCCAAAGCACATTGAATAAAACGATCTTACATTTACCATTTTATTTCTTACGGTAATTTCCCTCTAAATAGTTACTATAATAAGTGTCGGTCTTTAATTGGAGGGATTCTAATTAGAAACAAAAAACACTAAAGACCACAAAACCCTGGCCCGAAAGTGGTCTTTAATTGGAGGGAGACCTGTACTACCTCACCGCAAGGTTTTTTTTTTTTTCAACACGTAATTGAATATCTCCGTCCGTTTTGATATGCACTGCTCTCCATTTTTCAACATTGCTCAAACATTTCTTTCCAGGCCAATCTAGTAAGCAAGTTAACATTTTTGGCAAGGTGAAGTAGTACTTATGAAAGGTTTGATTTCCTGAAAACTTCAGCAATTTTCTGGCAAAGAACCAACTTTTACTGAATGTATAAAGATAACAACTGTAATAGAACGGTTTTTGATGCTATTCTCTATAGAGAATGTGAACATTAGACACTACACAGTATTTTAATATTAAATAGGCTGTATATTCTGGTTGTTGAGACATTTATGGGGTGCGTTAACTTTGGCCTTGAGCCGTAGGAAGCAATTGACAATATATTTGGGGGCCATAAGGGGTAAAAAGTTTCCGACCGTAGCTATAGAAGACTAATTTGCATACTTTTTTTACAAGTTTTCTTAAAATATTTTCAAGCTGAACTAATAACTACGATCGTAGGTAGCAATTGAGCTTTAAACAGAGGGCCCTTGTTGAACAAAAACTTGCGTGCTGTTATTGCAATTGCTTTAGAAATGGGTTCACAAAAAGTATATTTGTAGTGTACCGTCTCTTGAAGCATACGTAAATAAAGCCCTGTCCTGTAATTTTTTAACGTAAATGTACAGTAATTTGTAAATCTCTTGTAATTCAGCCTTTTGGCTGCTACTGGAAGATCAATAAAGAATAAATAAATAATAAATAAAATAAATGTTGTGATGTCATTATCATATTTAACCATGGCACATGTTTTTGATCGACAAATAAAATTTGATAGCCTGGCCAAAATAAAAGCATGTTGACGTTACGGAATGAAATAAAAAATATTGTTCTAATTGTACTAAAGCATCTGAACTCTATTCACGGTGTTACTATATAAAACGAAAATATTTACTGATCTCCAACGATACAGCAAACACCTGAACAATAATAAATAAAAACATTTAGAGTGTATATTAGTACTCTCAGACAGTGGGTGTTACAGTACTGACCTAATATAATAAGTCTTTGCAAATCTATTTCAATGGATTCAAAACAATCGATATTGTTATAATGACTTGCATTTGGGTAAGGTATTTTTCTATTGCTCTTTATCTTCAAACATAAATAAATAATACCACTCCGGTATAGGTACGTCTGTAGGCCATTTCAGAATAGTATTAGGTGTAACGATATGCTTTTAATATGAATATGTTTTACTGTTGTCGCTGTCATTCTTAAGCAAACCATATAAAAAAGACTGTTCATGAACAGTTTTAATTGCTGCGAAATAGCCAATTCATATTCTTGACAGCAATTTGACCTCTGAAAGGTCATTGTTTGTCAAAAAACGAGTGCCTAAGACGACTGAAAAGCGGAGTTTCCTTCTTTCGTTCTGCTGGGTAAAATCAATTACTTTAGGCGACGTTTGTAGATTAACCTACTCGTACCAACATCTGCATGTCGCGCTAGCCTTATCCTACTCTAGGCCTAGACTAGCTAGGATGGTATAGGCCTAGCCTTGAAGGGACGAAGGTCCCAATGAAAAACAACGTGGCTCTTTGATAGCTAACATTGTCTATTTAACACCACAATAATTCATTATAGTTGTTTTTTGAATTGTACTCCACAAATCTCAGCCGATACCTCGCACAACTGGCTAAAGTCTCTATCTATTGTCTTGACATCATGGCTCGCTGGCTCACACTTGTGATATGTCTCGCTCTCGCACTTGTGATCAATTAAATAACACACTGGCTCGCACTTTGGCAACACTCTTTGGCAGTCAACTCGCCCCTAGAAAACCCACCCTTGGAAACTTGCCCCACAAAAAAATGTACACTTCCTTGACCATGCAGTCTTGAAATTGTAACCTTTGGTAATCAACTAAATTTTCCACATACATAGAAATTTTTGAAACTTTATTAAAAAAAAACCTAAACCATAATTCACCACACTATAGACACTTTTTGACAAAAATGAAAAATTACGACTTTATTACCCAATGAGAAGTGTTCTAATATAGACAATGGGTCGTGTCTCATATTATTTGTTATAGTTTTATTACCTTTATTCCACTTGACTCGCAAAAATAATTTTGTTCGAAGAACATTTATATGCAGTTGTACTTCGCAGCACTTTACTTGCAATTTGCAATTTCTAGTTCTAGTAGTAAAACAGTCGATGCTGCAATCACTTTTTGACATTTATCTACTTGACCTCCGCGATGAACTTAGCATCAGCATACTGAATTTTCTCGAGAAGCTTAAAAAATCCATATGCATTCGTATGTGAGATCGGACGGTAGTTCATTGCATTTTTTTTACTTTTTATGTGATTTCGTGGCGGCGCCAGCTGGGGCTTAAGTCCCCCCCCCCCCAGCCCTATCGGACAGAGCTCTTCGGGCAGTCGGACTAAAAAAATAAATTATAAAAACAGCTGTCACAGTGAATTAGCGAAATAAATGAAATGAACCGCAATCCGACATTCCTCTTCGGGAACCGTGCGTAGGAAAATAGAAGAAATAATGGAAAAAATGAAGTAGAGAATGAAAGATGGTAAAATGTACAAACAGAATTCTTATTGCACATTTATATTAATTAAGGTTACAGAAAATAGAAAAGAAGAAAAAGGAAATCTGTGAAAAAAAAATGCATTGCATGCATTATAAAATAAAAGTGTAATAACTTTAAAACCAAAAAAGTAAAGGAAAATAATTTATATGAAAAAATGAACGTAGAGAAATGTACTCTACCTTATGAGAAAAAGTTGCATGTACCAGATTCAATTAATTTGTTTATTACTTTCTTTACTTTATTGTAAAATTTGAACTTTGAATTCTTGTGTACTGCAAACATTAAGATATAGTTGTAAACTGAAAACCAAAAAATGTAAACCAAAAACAAGATAGGGAAAAAAATAGAAATGATTTAAAAAAAATTAAACAGAGAATAAAAAAATTGTAGAACGTATAGAGAATATCTAGAGCAAAGATATGTTAAATAAGGTTATGGGAGATGAGAGAATGGAGGAAAACAAAATAATAATATAGCGAATGTGTATGTGTGGTTATGTAAAGGTGTGTTTGTAAGTATTTGTAGGTGTGTGTTTGTGCATGTGGGGTGTGTGTGTGTGTGTGTGAAGGTGTCGTTGTATGTGCGTATTTATGTATATGTATTTTTTATGCAAAAGTGAATGAAAATATTACGGGAAATGTGTGATTTTCTAAAAAAAAAAAAAACTTATAAAACGCAATTTCTTTTTCTTTTTCTTTTGTTTTATTTTATATTGTAAATAATTATAAAGCATTGTACCATATGAAAAAAAACCCCGTAAAATAGAAAACCATGAAAAAAAGATGACAAATAAAGGTGGGTAATCCCCACAAAAGACAAAAAAAAAAACCTCATTATGGATTTTTAGTAACATGTTGTGAGATTTGTTTAGAAATGGAAAATCATAAGTTTGTTTCTTCATTGCAGCATTAATTGTCAATTTATTTGAATTGCAACAGTTATTAGCATTTTGAAATTGAGTGTTAACAACGGACAAATCAATACTATTTTGAGAAAGATAATGAAACAAGTAACACGTTAATTTGTTTGAGTAACTTTACTCTTACGTACAATGTAGACTGTTAAAGTTTAATCTTCATTGCTAAAATCATGCATATAATATCTACACTACATTGATCAATTCACTTTAGAAATTAAAAAAATAAAAGATAATTGATTATTTAACATAGGCCTATTATTGATATCGTCATCGTTTTCATCGGCATTTTAGTAAGATTATTATCATTATCATTACGTCGGTTTTACAAATAATAATCACAGATATCTTCCATATTTTATATCATCATCTTTGCAAAATTCTCATATTTTTAAAAGTCATCATCATTATTATTTTCATCACCATCATCATAATAAATAATAACATCTTTTTTTTTCATTTTACATTCTCTATTCCCTGATTTCATCATCAACTCTCATCACTCATTCACTTTAAGAAAAATCGAAGAAATGCAAGAACAACCTGTAAATTTCGAGTGAAAATAACTTTATTTACATTTATCCAAACATCATTATTAGATAATCGATACAGTTGTTCTATTAAGGAAATCTTAAAAAAAAACAAAAACAAAAAAAACAAAAAAAAAACAAAAAACAGTGTATGAACGTTTCTGTACGACCTAAGATATTTCTCTATTCTTGTAACCGTTTAGAAACATATACAGGCCTAGACATATAGTTTAATATAAACTATTATAGTATAATCATGATTGTTAAAAGTATATTATTATCTACAGTACATTGATGAAGGGTAGGCTCCCGCCGGGAGCATGTGTATACTGCTGCATTGAATTATTAAAGAACACATGACATGATTAAAAGTAACTGTAAAATCTTGGTTTGGGCACAGTATAGTACATACATACAGTAGGACATGTACTCTGGGTATTAGGGGTGAGAAGCTATTCTTTTGTATACCGTATTTGTTGTTGATGATGTGATTATTGTCGAAATATTGAAACCTATTACGATGGCGTTGAGTATGTGCTTTGAAGCTGTACTACTATTGAGAATAATCATGGACTTGTCAATGTCGCATTACGTACACGTAACGGTGAATCTTTGTGGTGTTGTCGTTTGGGAGCAGTGAAATTAGCGGGCTTAGAGTGCCGGACTTGGACGGAAATGAGTGTTATTTGGAATGCTCAGTGCAATGTGGTAGCCGATCTTTCTTGGGGGTGGCGGGGGTGGAAGGCCTATTTCCGTGGTATGAGTCGATGTAATAGTAAGAAGGCATGTTGATAATATGACGATAACGATCAACAATAAATACTGTACCTTTTGAAAATAACTAAGTGTGTTTCGGTTAAACATGAAATTGATGGATATGAAAGATGTTATTATTTCTAATGATTATCTAACTTTTTTTTTAATTGAATTTTCTGTAGAAAAAAAGATCGTTGTAAACAGGCCTTGATGGTAAAGAGCGCTATATAAATGCTCAAATATTATTATTATTATTATTATTATTATTATTATTATTATTATTATTATTATTATTATTATTATTATTATTTAATGTGGCAGTATTTCACGAACGCATTTCAGTGGCGTCAGAGAGTTTGTTGGGCCCTAGCGCTGACTCTCATTGGGGGCCCAAATAAGTGAGCAAAGCAAGTGTTAAGTTTTCGAGCGGAGCGGACAGACGCGGGGAGCAAGGGGACGCATAGGAGTCCAGGGGGTGAAAGCCCCGGGTGTGGGTCCGGGGGTGCTTTCACGCTAAGAGCTTACGGTATGTCATTTATGAACTGTTAACTGAGTTGACAGAGAATATAGAATGGTCCATGACCAGTGGCGAATCTGGGGGGTTTGCGGGGAGGGGACGCGCCCCTCCAAAATTATTCGTGCCCCCAAATCACAGTAAAGTATTTAAAAAATATCCTTATTTTCCGATTTACCGCCCCACAACTGATCATCAAGCCCCCACCACTTCACCTTCGCCCCCTTTCCCCCTCCCACCATTAGCACCCTCATATCAAGACTTCTAGATACGCCAATGTCCATGACTGATAAAATATTTCGGACATTTTTATGACAAAATTTAACCAAGATTGATTACATAGGCCAACAATGGGAACCCTCCTGCCCGGGAGGCCATGGCGCTCCGTCAGCGCCCAAGCGTGACACCACTGACGCATTAAAACCTAATTTTATGTTGAAGGCTTGCAGTGTTTTTTTTTTTTTTTTTTTTTTTTTTTTAATGGCTGTAGCCTACTAGTCGTCGCAACATTCGATACTTGTGTAGACAGTTTGTATGAACAGGTGTATGGAGAAAATAATAGTCAGAATGTCATTTAAAAAATAGGGGTTAGAGAGAGTTGGTAAATATTATAAACATGTCATTTACAGTTTTGTATGGCTGTCGTAAATCAATGTCGTCAGCGATTTTTTCTGAGCGGGGTCGAGGAAGGCGCTCAGTTGGGATCGAAACAGATGATGTACACCTTTGATGTAGTCTGACGAAGAACGAAATGAACAGGCGATGGCGAAAAAAAAGTAACGAAAATTGGAAACAGATCAAGGTTACAAAAACAGATTTAATGAGGACTAATATCCGACATAATGGAAACAAGTACTCTACTGTACAGTACCACTAGTATTGAACGTAAACCAATAAAAATCTAAATAAATTCTTAGTTCAAGAAAACATAATTTCAAGGTTCAATTTCCGTCTTCCGTGCAGGGTGGTACTGTATGATTTTAAAGTTTAAATTCGTGTAGAGTATTCCGTGCAGGAATTTAGGATCACTGTAGTAACAAAAATAATTTAGAAAATACAGGCATTACATTGCTTACAACTCTTTTCATTTTATTTTCCTAAGGTTTCTTTTTTTTTTTATATAATTTGCATGATTTTATTTGTACATACTCTGGATGGTTCTTTGTCTCTAAAACACCTCTTATCTAAAAATAAGAGGCCTAGACAAGGCTAGACCTATAATAATATAATTGTACAAGGTTTTATGACTGTCAATTTGTAAGGCCTGCTACTACTACTACTTTTAATATGCCAAGAAGGCTTAATACTGTACTGCTAGCCTTAACTTATAACTTGTTTCATTCTTTACATTGTCATTTATATTGTTGTTTTCCATTGGCATTGCCTACCCAGCACAACCTACTGTATCCAGCCTATTCTACCTGTACCGTACACAGTGGCGGCGCCAGCGGGGTGGCAGGGAGGGCTTAAGCCCCCCCCCCCACCACCGGACAGGTCAAGC
>NW_022692324.1:1037063-1041766 GCF_011630105.1 Anneissia japonica
GGAGACTGGTACTGGTGTTAGCATGATACCACACAAGTTAAAGAATTGACGGTTAAGAACATTCCACTTTAAACACTAGTAAATAATTTAGAAGCTTTACTGGAGAAAAGGTGTATGAACACAGATTGTACCAATTGTGGTTAGATGTAGTTGAGCAAACGAAACATACTCTGCTATGTCGAGATTGGTTGCAACTTAATTTGAAAAAAAAAATGATTTTAGTGGCAAAAGTTCACTAGTGCAAAAGGTTGAGACTTTCCAACAGCTGGAGGGAATGTTAGATAGATATGATATAATATTTGATGGCAAGTTAGGCTGTGTAAAAGAACTTAAAGCTCCTGTTGCAGTTAAAGAAAACGCAACACCAATTATAAGCAATGCCTATCGTGTACCTTATGCATTAAAGTCAGACGTAAAAAAGAAATAGATCGACTAGTTAAAGAAGGAATCTGGTCGCCGGTCCAGCATAGTGAATGGGCCAGAGCATTGTAACAGTTAAGAAAATGATGGGTCCATAAGCCGTTGTGGCAATTATAAGCCTACAGTTAATCCGGTTCTTAGCAAAGTAGCTCCACCAAATATTAAAGTACAAGATATTCTACCTAACTTGGCTGGAGGTGAGAAGTTCACAACCTTCCCGTAGTAAAATATTTTATAGAATTCTATAGAAAGTCTATAGACGTTTAAGAGTTGTTTTTTTTTTTTTTTTTTTTTTTTTTTTTTTATAGAATTGAAGGATTAATGTATTTTATTTGATGCTTACTCAAAGTGGCTGGAGAAAATTAGCATGAAAAGCACTAGCCTACTTCAGAAAAGACTATTAATGCACTGCGTATAATGTTTAGTCGAAATGGCTTACCACAGGTACTCTAATTGTGTCGTAAAACTTACCCCCAGTTTACGTCATATGAATTTCAATTGTTCATGCAAAAAAATGGTATTAACCACAAAAGGTCTTCCCCCTAGCATCCCGCCACAAATGGTTTGGCTGAGAGATTTGTGGGTACAATAAAAAAAAATGGTTAAAAGCAGCAAGAAATGAAAAGGGTAGTGCCCAAATATAGCTAGATAAGTAATTCCGAACGCGCATTAACAAGGTAAACAGCAGCAAATTAGTTTATGGGACGTCCACCAAAGACAAGGCTGGATATGCTTAAACGTAATGTAAAAGAAACTGTTAGAAACATAAGAACATGCAAAAGCCTGGTTCCAGGAAGTTGCGTTCTTTTGAAGCTGAGGAGAAAGTCTATGCTCGGAATTACATGGAGAAAAGTAAAATAGGTTCCAGGAATGGTTATTGAAAAGCTAGGTGCACTGCATTATAGAATACAGGTTGGAAGTGTGGTTAGTTAAGAGGAAGACACTGTGATGTTCACTCAGGGAGAAAAGTGAGGACTAGTTTGAGTGTGGAAGTAGTATAAGTGTTGATGAGTAAACTGATCGTGCTCCAAATGTGCCAAATGCGGTACGTATCTCGAAGAGTGTTCAGAGTTCCAGGAAGATTGATTGAGCATCGTTCAATGCTTTTAAGTAGTTTTATTAGTTAAAGTTTTAAAGGTAATAAAGTGATATTTCGAAATTGGGAATCTTGTCATATAAAAAAAATCACATTTCAGAAAATATTATATTGTTTATTGCCTTATCTTTAATGATGATAATTCATATCGACAGTATGGATATACTTGGCGAGTTGATTGACCGAGCGGTTAAGTCAGGGGCACCGTAACCTTCAGCTATAATAACGGCGCTTGTTCGAACGGCTCACTCGCCAATGGTCCGGTGGCGGAACAAGTGTTCTCGAATAAGGACTTTGAACCGTAGGCTTACATCCTTCGAGAAGAGTAGGGGGTTTCTCCGGTGTACTGATCCATTAAGTCCCCTGTTGTTAAATGGATATGCCACGTAGGCAAGTGATTAAGTTCACTTATTTGGCATATCCTTGGCGCTCGTGCCTAAAGAAATGAAATGAAATATACTCTCTAAGAATACCCAGTATTATAATTTTATGTTGTTAAAGGTTTACATTAAAATGATTATTCCCTAGAATCAATTAGACAGTATTATTAAATTAAATGTTAGTACCATTCATTAGACGTGGAGAGGTTAAAATTAACTGTTAGAACCATTCATTAGACGTGGAGAGGTGTTTGATATTGACGCACTCTAATTATTGAATGCTGCCCTCTATGGTCATGAATAAACGGTCTCTTAAATGGCAAACATCGTCGGTGAGTTGTAGAAAGTTGGTGTTACTTTTATAGCCAAATGACGCTACACTCAAACGTTTCACATTCGCTTTACGAAACGTGTAAAAATAATAGACAATAGAAACTGAAGCATAATGCAACAGTCAACGGAACGCTAAAAATTACAAAGTAACGCGTTACAATGCTCATTGAGATGAAAGAAACGAATTTGAAACAGTGCAATATGTCGAATAAGTTTATCGCAACGCGTCTACGCAACTGAATGTACGGCACGTTACTTATACACTTTCAAAATTACTAGCACTTATTTACTCCGTGATTCGTAATTTTTGTTAAATAACGTGAAAGTATAAACATTTAAAGAACTAATTAGTTAACCGGAATAAAAAAAAATGGAGTCTAATAAATATTTTCGAAATAAAAGTAAATATAATATTTAATATATTAAAATATTGATCTCTACGATGAGGATTCCTTATGATTATGATCTTTGTAAATATGATATCAACTACAATTATGCTATATCTACAGTACGGTACATTATTAAAACAACTAGAAATATATAAAATGATAATTTGTCTATTGGTAATACATTAATGTCATCATCGCTATAATCGGCATGTTAGTAAGAATTATCACCATCATTACTTTTTTTACAAAATAATCGTTATTATGAATCATACTTTATATTATCATCGTCTGCACTTTCTCATAATTTTCAAAGAATCATCATTATTGTTATTGTCAGCAGCACCATCATTTACAATATCACAGCATCATCATTATATATAGTTGTTTCATTTATGAAATCTTAAAAACATTGAATAAATTATTGTGTACAGCTACCCGAGATATTTCTCTATTTGTTTAACGGTTTAGAAAGGTTTAAATATTATCGAAACGCAAGAAAACGTAACACACGTTAATTGGTTCAAATTACTTTACACTTATGTACAATAGAAATTATTGTTATAGTTTAATCTTCATTGCTAAAAAGATACTTTTATATACAGTACATTGATAAATTCAGCTTAGAAATTTAGGGAAAAAAAAGATAATTTCTTTGATTTAGATTATACGACTTAAGTGTCATTTTTGGTTACACCTACATATGTATATAAGCCTGTTCTGATGATGCCTGTTGCGTTACACACCACGATGTCAAACATAGATGGTCACCTCTGGTGGACTATCAGGACAATGAAGACAATCTGACTCCTCTCCTTTTGGTTTAAGTAGTTCATCGATAGAAAACATCCGACATTTCTGGCTCAATGACACAGGTTCAATATTAAATGTTCTTGTTGCGTCAACACCAAGTCGTTTTCCATTTTCAATCGCCGGTACAAACTGTGTCCCTGCTTTGCAATCCAAGTCCCAGTGGTTGATAGGTGATGTAGGTTGGATGACTGGTTTGGTACGTGCTATCGTATGCAGGTATCTCATCCATTCGATGCAGGTTCTAGTAGCGACGTGATACTCCATCCCGTTTACGATGATAATGCATGGTAATTCATATTGCCAGCCGTCTCGCAAGCGATACTTGTCAGTGTTTTTGACTCTCTCAATATATAGAGATTCAATGAAAATCTTGCGAACACACTGTCTGGCATTCCTGAGACTGTATTTCTCCGGGAAAATCCTACCAATGATATTGAAGACGTCAAGAAAACTTCCAGTACTTTTTGAACAACGGAGCAAGGCTGCCACCACAAGTTCGTGGAAGGTCAAAGGCATAATCGAAGTAGCAAGATCGGAGAATAGCACACTCGGCATAATTTAGATTTTAGAAGATTTTCGGAGCACAGATAACCATCAACTGATGAGTTGTAGAAAGTTGGTGTAACTTTTATAGCAAGATGCCGCTACATTCAAACAATTGAAACTTGCTTTACGAAACGCGTTAAATGGTAGACAATAGAGCTCGAAGCACAATGCAACAGTCAATTAAACGCTAAACTTTACCAAGTAACGCGTTACAATACGGCCGCACTTGAAAGAAACAGATTTGAAACAATAGAAACGATTTATGCCGGCTAATAAGTTTATCTCAACGCGTTTACCAATCTAAATGGACGGTGCGTTTACAAGCTCTCACAATAATTGTGAAAGCCTGTAAGTAACAAAAAAAAAAAAAAAACAAAAAAAAACCAAAAAAAAAACGAATAACTAAATATGTGTAAATAAAGTGCTAGTAATTATTACTAGCACTTTATTTGCACATATTTAGTAATTCGTATTTTATCATATTAATTTTTGTTAATTAATGATTTTTATTTTATTTTTATTTCAACAATCTTTAATGAGGGTGGTCCATCCAGCCGAAGCTGATCATTAGGGACCCTCAATATACATAGTAAGACAAAACAAAAAAGCATATTAAACTAATTAAATTACAGTAAAATAAATAACAACCTCTCAATACAAAATTTACATAAAGAATTAATTCAAAATTAAATAAAAAACTTAATATAAAAATTAAAATAAAATTACAAT
>NW_022692324.1:1045112-1047604 GCF_011630105.1 Anneissia japonica
AAACGCGTTAAATGGTAGACAATAGAGCTCGAAGCACAATGCAACAGTCAATTAAACGCTAAACTTTACCAAGTAACGCGTTACAATACGGCCGCACTTGAAAGAAACAGATTTGAAACAATAGAAACGATTTATGCCGGCTAATAAGTTTATCTGAACGCGTTTACCAATCTAAATGGACGGTGCGTTTACAAGCTCTCACAATAATTGTGAAAGCTTGTAAGTAACAAAAAAAAAAAAACAACAAAAAAAAACAACAAAAAAACGAATAACTAAATATGTGTAAATAAAGTGCTAGTAATTATTACTAGCACTTTATTTGCACATATTTAGTAATTCGTATTTTATCATATTAATTTTTGTTAATTAATTATGTGGAAGTAAAAATTTAATGAACTAATTAATTTAATCAGAGTCTAATATATATTATACAAATAAAATTGAATATAATATAAATAATGATATTAAAATAGTGGTCTCAACGATGAGGATTCCTTAAAATTATGATGATTGTAAATATATCAACAAAATTGGATGATGATGATGATGACGACTACTACTAAAACATTAAAAATAATAAATATGAAGATAATGATGTTTTTATATTATAATTATGAATAATAATGAGGATAATGCCAACCATGGTGGGGCTGAGGTGGGTGGTTCCTTAGTCTGTGAAAATCCCTCCCTGGGACACTTCTCTTTCGAATTCATGGATTCTGTTAATTTATTATACTTATTGCTGGGCCTACTAACATTATATATATGTTGTGTCTAATACAATTGTCACTTTATCCTCTCAAAACAGTCCTTAAAACGTACAGAGTGCGCTACTTCACAGGAGGGGGGGGGGGGTTCGTCCCCCTGGACCCGCCGGGGTCATACTATCTCGCATAACGGCTCTTCCCCTTTCAAAATCCTGGCTACGTCCCTTCCAGAGTCTAATATATATTATACAAATAAAATTGAATATAATATTAATATATTAAAATAGTAATCTCAACGAGACTTTTATTTTGGTAACAAATTGAAATATATTTATAATTCAAAACCAATACGGTTATACAATAGGCCCAAATATACTGACATTTTACAAGTTGATAATAAGCTGGATAGCCTATGGAAAAAAAAAGTTTTAATGGGATTCCAGGAGAAAAATAATGACAACACAAAGTATTTCATGTTTCTGGTCCTCTCATCCTCATTATCATGGATTTTTATATTATCACCGTCTCCATAGTCATTAGCATGATTTTCTCATTATAAGTTCTGTCGTACATCACCCATTTACTCATGCGATAAATACAAATAGACTGAACAAAATGTAAATTCCTATTGAAAAATAGTTGTATATTTAATATCGCAACATCATTATTTTCGTAACATTGAATGCCCATGGTTATTATTTTGTACAGTTAAATGAAATATTGTTTTAATATTACTTCAGGAACTAAAATAAATAAATATTATATAACATAGAAATACTATGTATAACATAACACAATTGGTTGTCAAGTTTTTGTCAACACAAACTGCACGCAAGGCATGATTCAGATTTTAGTATATTTACCGGAGTAATATACTGCCCCCCCCCCCCCATGGCGAAAGGGCATAACTGACAATTTGCTGTTTTGGAGATATTAAGCAAAACGTGTAATTTATTTAGCCCTAAAATGTGTTTTAGTATTTGATTTCATGGTTAATGTATTCAAATAGACAAATAATGTCTCTTCCCGTGTAGCACACATTTTTTCTATAAATATTGATTTTTGCGCTCAAAATGTCAGTTATGCCCTTTTGCCGTGGGTTTTCTGATTCAAGACATGTTGACAAGCTTTGGCAAAAGGATATAAGTACCCAGTTTAGTTCCTTTCAACTCAATTTTGAGTCAGATTTTTCAAAAATAACATTCAATATATAATTTCATATGTTAGTCATGTATAAACTATAAAATAAATGTACAATAATACCAAAGAAACACATTAAATAATAAATACTAAAATTACAAACGATTAAAAACCCATGTATAGGCTAATCAAGTATACAAACAAGAAAATGAATTAACATTAGTATGCTATTATGTATCAACAAAACCTTTTTGGCTCAAGGTGCTAGATCGAGGACCCTTTGGGTATGAGGCCTTATGGACCCCTAGGGGTCTGGGGCCCCACACAAGAGCGCATAGGCGTTACGTCACTGCGTGAAGGATGCATGCGTATTCGTATATGAAATAGAACTGCTGTTTAGTTAGAATGCGCATGTGACTGTTTCTATGTGTACGTTATACAATTATTTTTAAAATTTTATTTACAAATTAAGGTAGTAAATTTATATTTTAAGTCATGTAATTACCAATATAAATTAGGCCTACTATTATTATTATTATTATTATTATTATTATTATTATTATTATTATTATTATTATTATTATTATTATTATTATTATTATTATTATTATTATTAGCAATTCTTTTCTATGATTCTATTATTGT
>NW_022692324.1:1048004-1048288 GCF_011630105.1 Anneissia japonica
TTTGCCTAACATTAACTAGACATATGCTACTGTCAAGAATCATACTATTTAACTAATTTCTATTTACAAATTGTGAATACTCAAACAGTAAGAATAATAAAAATAATACAACTTAACATGCAACCTTAATTGTAACCAGGGAGAAAGCTCTCTTATGATTGGTTGGCTGTTGAAAGAACGTCACGCTTCAGCGTATCACAGCCTATCTTTGCAGTTATGCCCTTTTGCCTTGGGGATTTACTGAAAATTGTGTAGTTATGCCCTTTTGCCATGCCCCTATCTAG
>NW_022692324.1:1048300-1068741 GCF_011630105.1 Anneissia japonica
TTTTACAATTTTTTTTGTGTCAACATGTGTAACATGATGTACTGACCCCACTAGGCTATATAACTCATTTTCGCCAAAAATGTCAGTTATGCCCTTTTGCCATGGGGGGCAGTATTAATACAATCGAAACGCTAGCCAACGTAACATACGTTAATTGTTCCAGTAACTCTGTTCTATGTACAATATATAATGTCATAGTTTAACTTTAATTGCCAAAATTATGCTATTATCTACAGTACGGTACATTGATAAATATATTTGTACTTGATAATTTGTCTGTTGGTAATATTTAATATCGTCATCGTTATCATCGGCATGTTAGTAAGATTTTTATTACCATCATTACCTCGGTTTGTACAAATAATAATCGTTATTATGAGTCATACTTCATATTACCATCGTCTGCACTTTCTCATAATTTTCAAAGAATCATCATCATTGTTATTGTCAGCAGCACCATCATCTTAATTAATATTAGCATTAACGTCCTTTTGTCTTTTTTATTTTGTAATTTCATCATCAGCTCAGTCAGCATCACTCACTTACTTTGAGATAAATCTATTGAAGAGGCGCAAAACCTGTAAATTTCTATTGAGAAATAATTTTATTTACAATATCACAACATCATCATTATATATAGTTGTTCCATTTAAGAAATCTTAAAAACACTGAATAAATTATTGTGTACAGCTACCCGAGATATTTCTCTATTTGTTTAACGGTTTAAAAACATTAAGGTTTTAATACTATCGAAACACCAGAAAACGTAACACACGTTAATTGGTTCAAATTACTTTACACTTATGTACAATATAAATTATTGTTATAGTTTAATCTTCATTGCTAAAAGGATACTTTTATATACAGTACATTGATAAATTCAGCTTAGAAATTTAGGGGGAAAAAAAAGATAATTTCTTTGATTTAGATTATACGGCTTAAGTGTCAGTTTTGGTTACACCTACATATGTATATAAGCCTGTTCTGATGATGCCTGTTGCGTTACACACCACGATGTCAAACATAGATGGTCACCTCTGGTGGACTATCAGGACAATGAAGACAATCTGACTCTTCTCCTTTTGACTTAAGTAGTTCATCGATAGAAAACATCCGACATTTCTGGCTCAATGACACAAGTTCAATATCAAATGTTCTTGTTGCGTCAACACCAAGTCGTTTTCCATTTTCAATCGCCGGTACAAACTGTGTCCCTGCTTTGCAATCCAAGTCCCAGTGGTTGATGGGTGATGTAGGTTGGATGACTGGTTTGGTACGTGCTATCGTATGCAGGTATGTCATCCATTCGATGCAGGTTCTAATAGCGACGTGATAGTCCATCCCGTTTACGATGATAATGCATGGTAATTCATATTGCCAGCAGTCTCGCAAACGATACTTGTCAGTGTTTTTTATCCTCTCAATATATAGAGATTCAATGAAAATCTTGCGAACACATTGTCTGGCATTCCTGAGACTGTATTTCTCTGGGCAAATCTTACTAATGATATTGAAGACGTCAAGACAACTTATTCAGTTAGCCAGTATTATTCGAACAACGGAGCAAGGCTGCCACCACTAGTTCGTGGAAAGTCAAAGGCATAATCGAAGTAGCAAGATCGGAGAACAGCACGCTAGACATAATTTAGATTTTAGAAGATTTTCGGAGCACAGACAATCATCAACTGATGAGTTGTAGAAAGTTAGTGTGACTTATATAGCAAAATGCCGCTACACTCAAACAATTCAAACTTGCTTTACAAAACGTGTTAAATAGTAAACAATAGAGCTCGAAGCACAATGCAACAGTCAATGGAACGCTAAACTTTACCAAGTAACGCGTTACAATGCGGCCGCACTTATTTTTAGTAATTCGTATTTTTTTCTTAATAATGTTTGTTAAATGATGTGGCAGTAGAAAGATTTAATGAACTAATGAATTTATCAGAGTCTAATATATATTATACAAATAAAATTGAATATAATATTAATATATTAAAATAGTGATCTCAACGATGAGGATTCCTTAAAATTATGATGATTGTAAATATATCAAAAAAATTGGGTGTTGATGATGACGACGACTACTAAAACATTAAAAATTAAAAATAATTAAGATAATGATGATTTTAATCCTGATGACTATTATAATTATGAATATTAATGAGAATGATGATTAAGTAATGATGGTTGGGATAATAATATCCAACATGAATAATGTTGATGATGATCTTGATAATGATGATGATGATGTTGATGATAATGATGATGATGTTGTTGATAATTATGGTGATGGTGTTTTGATGATTTTGATCAAATTATTATAAGACTCATTATCGAAATCTTGGTTATACTGTACAATATATATTATTTATCCAATCAATGTTTTTTAGTAACAAATTAAAATATATTTTTAATTTAAAACCCATACGATTCTCAATACGCATATATAATTATATTTTACAAGGTGACAATTAGCAGGATAGCCAATAGTAAAAAATGTTTTAATGGGATTCCAGAAGAAAAATATTGACAACACAAAGTATTTCATGTTTCTGGTCGTCTCCTCATCATCATAGTCATTGATTATTATATTATCACCGTCTCCATAGTCATTAGCATGATTTTCTCATTATAAGTTCTGTCATACATAACACATTCACTCATGCGATAAGTACAAATAGACTGAACAAAATGTAAATTCCTATTTAAAAATAGTTGTATATTTATTATCGCAACATCATTATATTCGTAACATTGAATGTCCATTGTTATTATTATGTACAGTTAAATGAAATTTTGTTTTATTATTTCTTCAGGTACTAAAATAAATAAATATTATATAACATAGAAATACTATGTATAACATAACACAATTAGTTGTCAAAGTTTTTGTCAATACAAACTGCAATATATAAACATGTTACTAATATACTATATAACATCATATTCGGTACATTTTACAATTAGATTCAGGATAGAACACGACAATTACTTTTAGTTAGATTTAGTCACAGTTTTATTACACAGCACGATATCAAATATAGATCGTTACTTTTGGCAGACCATCTGGAAAGTTAGGACACTTTAACTCTGCAGGCTTTGATTTAAGAAGTTCGGCGATAGAAATTATCCGACATTTCTGCCTCAATGGCATACTCTGAACAACGGAGCGAGGCTGCCACCACTAATATGTGGAAGTTCAAAGGTATTATCCAAGTAGCATGATCGGAAAACAGCACGTAAGGCATGATTCAGACTTTAGTATATTTACCGGAGTAATATAAATACTATCGAAACACTAGACAACGTAACATACGTTAATTGTTCCAGTAACTTTGTTCTATGTACAAAAAATAATGTTATATTTAATTTTAATTGCCAAAATTATGCTATTATCTACAGTACGGTACATTGATAAATATATTTGAAATTGATAATTTGTCTGTTGGTAATATATTAATGTCGTCATCGTTATCATCGGCATGTTAGTATGATTATTATTACCATCAATACCTCGGTTTGTACAAATAATAATCGCTAGTATGAATCATACTTTATATTATCATCGTCTGCCCTTTCTCATAATGTTCAAAGAATCATCATCATTGCAATTGTCAGCAGCACCGTCAACATAATTAATATTATCGTTAACGTTCTTTTGTCATTTTCATTTGTTGTTCTTTCCAAACGCTTTGAAAAAAGTGTTTTAACTATAGAAGATTGGTAAAAAGTGGAAGTGGGGGGGGGGCAATTGATATGATGTTCCCCTACTTTGAAAATTGGGTGAACGTGTCCTCCCTGTCCCCATCGATCGACGCAAGTGCACTCTGTTCTCTGCAGGCTTTGGTTTATGAACTTCATCGACAGAAAATATTCGACATTTCCGACTCAATGTTATAGGTTCAATATCTGTTCTTGTTGCCCAGCGGTGTGGCCAGTAGGGTGTGCTACCCCAACCCTCGTCGTTAAAAATTAAAAGGAAATTTTCATTTTTTTTTTTTTGGTTGTCTCCTCATCATCACTATAATTTAGAATTATACTATCACCATCTTCATAGTCATTATCTGTCATCATCAGCTGTGTCCTAGTTACATCACCCATTCACTCTGCGATAAGTATAGGCCTATACTGAACAACATGTAAATTGCTATTTTAAATAATTGCATTTATATTATTGTAACATCTTCATTTGCGTAACATTAAATGACAGTGGTAATTATTATCTACAGGTAAATGAAATATCAGTTTACCATTTCTTAACGTAATAAAATAAATATATATTATATGACATAGAAATACTATGTATAACATAACACATGTTAATTGGTTCTCAAGCTTTTGTAAACACAAACTGCAATATATAAACATTTTACTAATATACTATATAACATTATATACGCCAAACTTCTTAAATCAAAGCCTTATGTACCGTATATAATGTTATATAATATACTATATAACATTATATACGGTACATAAGGCTTTGATTTAAGAAGTTTGGCGGCCATCAATAGTTTGTGGAAGTTCAAATGCATTATCCAAGTAGCATGATTGGAAAACAGCACGCAAGGCATAATTCAGATATTAGTATATTTACCGGAGTAATATATATACTATCGAAACGATAGACAACGTAACATACGTTAATTGTTCCAGTAACTGTGTTCTATGTAATATATATGTTATAGTTAAATTTTATTTGCTAAAATTATGCTATTATCTACAGTACGGTACACTGATAAATATATTAGAAAATGATAATTTGTCTGTTGGTAATATATTAATTTATTTCGTCGTCGTTATCATCGGCATGTTAGTAAGATTATTATTACCATCATTACCTCGGTTTGTACAAAATAATAATCGCTAGTATGAATCATACTTTATATTTATCATCGTCTGCACTTTCTCATAATTTACAAAGAATTATCAGCAGCACCGTAAACATAATTAATATTATCATTAACGTCCTTTTGTCTTTTTTATTTTATAATTTCACCATCAGCTCTGTCAACATCACTCACTCACTTTGAGATAAATCTATCGAAGAGAAGCACAACCTGTAAATTTCTATTGAGAAATAATTTATTTACAATATTACAACATCCTCATTAGATACAGTTGTTCCATTTAATAAATCTTAAAAACATTGAATAGATAATTGTGTACAGCTACCCGAGACACTTCGCTATTTTTGTAACGGTTTAGAAACATATATAAGGTTTTAATACTATCGAAACGCCAGAAAACGTAACACACGTTAATTGGTTCAAATTACTTTACACTTAAGTACAATATAAATTATTTTTATAATTTAATCCTCATTGCTAAAATTATACTTTTATCTACAGTACATTGATAAGTTCAGCTTAGAAATTTAGAAAAAAAAACCCGATAATTTCTTTGATTTAGAGTATACGGCTTAAGTTTTTTTGGTTACACCTGCATATATATAAGCCTGTTCTGATGATGCCTGATGCGTTACGCACCACGATGTCAGACATAGATGGTCACCTCTGGCGGACTATCAGGACAACGAAGACAATCTGACTCCTCTCCTTTTGGCTTAAGTAGTTCATCGATAGAAAACATCCGACATTTCTGGCTCAACGACACAGGTTCCATATCAAATGTTCTTGTTGCGTCAACACCAAGTCGTTTTCCATTTTCAGTCTCCGGTACAAACTGTGTTCCTGCTTTGCAATCCAAGTCCCAGTGGTTGATGGGTGATGTAGGTTGGATGACTGGTTTGGTACGTGTCATCGTATGCAGGTATCTCATCCATTCGATGCAGGTTCTAGTAGCGACATGATAGTCCATCCCGTTTACGATGATAATGCATGGTAATTCATATTGCCAGCCGTCTCGCAAACGATACTTGTCAGTGTTTTTGACTCTCTCAATATATAGAGATTCAATGAAAATCTTGCGAACACATTGTCTGGCATTCCTGAGACTGTATTTCTCTGGGCAAATCTTACTAATGATATTGAAGACGTCAAGACAACTTCCAGTATTGTTCGAACAACGGAGCAAGGCAGCCACCACTAGTTCATGGAAAGTCAAAGGCATAATCGAAGTAGCAAGATCGGAGAACAGCACGCTAGGCATTATTTAGATTTTAGAAGATTTTCGGAGCACAGATAACCATCAACTGATGAGTTGTAGAAAGTTGGTGTGACTTTTATAGCCAAGTGCCGCTACACTCAAACAATTGAAACTTGCTTTACAAAACGTTTTAAATGGTAGACAATAGAGCTCGAAGCACAATGCAGCAGTCAATGAAACGCTAAACTTTACCAAGTAACGCGTTACAATGCGGCCGCACTTATTGAAGTCAAAGAAACAGATTTGAAACAATAGAAACGATTTATGCCGGCGAATAAGTTTATCTGAACGCGTCTACCAATCTGAATGGACGTTGCGTTTACAAGCTTTCACAATAATTGTAAAAGCTTGTAAGGAACAAAAAACAAAAACAAAAAAACAAAAAACGAATTACTAAATATGTGTAAATAAAGTGCTAGTTATTATTACTAGCACTTTATATGCACATATTTAGTAATTCGTATTTTTTCATATTAATTTTTGTTAATCAATGATGTGGAAGTAGAAATTATTTAATGAACTAATTAATTAATCAGAGTCTAATATATATTATACAAATAAAATTGAATATAATATCAATAATGATATTAAAATAGTGGTCTCAACGATGAGGATTCCTTAAAATTATGATGATTGTAGATATATCAACAAAATTGGATGATGATGATGATGACGACTACTACTAAAACATTAAAAATAATAAATATGAAGATAATGATGCTTTTAATCCTGATTATGATGACTATTATAATTAAGAATAATAATGAGGATAATGCCAACCATGGTGGGGCTGAGGTGGGTGGTTCCTTAGTCTGTGAAAATCCCTCCCTGGGACACTTCTCTTTCGAATTCATGGATTCTGTTGATTTATTATAATTATTGCTGGGCCTACTAACATTATATATATATGTTGTGTCTAATACAATTGTCACTTTATCCTCTCAAAACAGTCCTTTAAACGTTCAGAGTGCGCTACTTCACAGTGGGGGGGGGGGTTCGTCCCCCTGGACCCGCCGGGGTCATACTGTCTCGCATAACGGCTCTTCCCCTTTCAAAATCCTGGCTACGTCCCTGCCAGAGTCTAATATATATTATACAAATAAATTTGAATAAAATATTAATATATTAAAATAGTAATCTCAACGAGACTTTTTTTTTTTGGTAACAAATTGAAGTATATTTATAATTCAAAACCAATACGATTCTACAATAGGCCCAAATATACTGACATTTTACAAGTTGATAATAAGCTGGATAGCCTATGGAAAAAAAAGTTTTAAGGGGATTCCAGGAGAAAAATATTGACAACACAAAGTATTTCATGTTTCTCGTCCTCTACTCCTCATAATCATTGATTTTTATATTATCACCGTCTCCATAGTCATTAGCATGATTTTCTCATTATAAGTTCTGTCATACATCACCCATTCACTCATGCGATAAGTACAAATAGACTAAACAAAATGTAAATTCCTATTGAAAAATAATTGTATATTTATTATCGCAACATCATTATTTTCGTAACATTGAATGCATTGATTTTTATATTATCACCGTCTCCATAGTCATTAGCATGATTTTCTCATTATAAGTTCTGTCGTACATCACCCATTCACTCATGCGATAAGTACAAATAGACTAAACAAAATGTAAATTCCTATTGAAAAATAATTGTATATTTATTATCGCAACATCATTATTTTCGTAACATTGAATGCCCATGGTTATTATTATGTAAAGTTAAATGAAATATTGTTTTAATATTTCTTCGGGTACTAAAATAAATAAATATTGAATAACATAGAAATACTATGTATAACATAACACAATTGATTGTCAAGTTTTTGTCAACACAAACTGCAATATATAAACATTTTACTAATATACTATATAACATCATACGGTACATTTTACAGATAGATTCAGGATAGAACACAATTACTTTTAGTTAGATTTAATCACAGTTTTGTTACACAGTACGATATCAAACATAGATGGTTACTTTTGGCAGACTATCTGGAAAGTTCGGACACTCTAACTCTGCAGGCTTTGATTTAAGAAGTTCGGCGATAGAAATTATCCGACAGTTCTGCCTCAATGGCATATTCTGAACAACGGAGCGAGGCTGCACCACTAGTTTGTGGAAGTTCAAAGGCATTATCAAAGTAGCATGATCCGAAAACAGCACGCAAGGCATAATTCAGATTATAGTATATTTACCGGAGTAATACAAATACTATCGAGTATTGTTCGAGTACCTTTGTGTTATGTACAAAAAATAATGTTATAGTTTAATTTTAATTGCCAAAATTATGCTATTATCTACAGTACGGTACATTGATAAATATATTTGAAATTGATAATTTGTCTGTTGGTAATATATTAATGTCGTCATCGTTATCATCGGCATGTTAGTATGATTATTATTACCATCAATACCTCGGTTTGTACAAATAATAATCGTTTTTATGAGTCATACTTCATATTACCATCGTCTGCACTTTCTTATAATTTTCAAAGAATCATCATCATTGTTATTGTCAGCAGCACCATCATCTTAATTAATATTATCATTAACGTCCTTTTGTCATTTTTATTTTGTAAGTTCATCATCAGCTCTGTCAACATCACTCATTACTTTGAGATAAATCTATTGAAGAAAAGCACAACCTGTAAGTTTATATTGAGAAATAATTTTATTTACAATATCACAGCATCATCATTATATATAGTTGTTCCATTTATGAAATCTTACAAATATTGAATAAATTATCGTGTACAGCTACCCGAGATATTTCTCTATTTGTTTAACGTTTTAGAAAAATTAAGGTTTTAATACTATCGAAACGCCATAAAACGTAACACACGTTAATTGGTTCAAATTACTTTACACTTATGTACAATAGAAATTATTGTTATAGTTTAAACCTCATTGCTAAAAGGATACTTTTATCTACAGTATTGATAAATTCAGCTTAGAAATTTAGAAAAAAAAAAATTTCTTTGATTTAGATTATACGGCTTAAGTGTCAGTTTTGGTTACACCTACATATGTATATAAGCCTGTTCTGATGATGCCTGTTGCGTTACACACCACGATGTCAAACATAGATGGTCACCTCTGGTGGACTATCAGGACAATGAAGACAATCTGACTCCTCTCCTTTTGACTTAAGTAGTTCATCGATAGAAAACATCCGACATTTCTGGCTCAATGACACAGGTTCAATATCGAATGTTCTTGTTGCGTCAACACCAAGTCGTTTTCCATTTTCAATCGCCGGTACAAACTGTGTCCCTGCTTTGCAATCCAAGTCCCAGTGGTTGATGGGTGATGTTGGTTGGATGACTGGTTTGGTACGTGCTATCGTATGCAGGTATCGCATCCATTCGATGCAGGTTCTAATAGCGACGTGATACTCCATCCCGTTTACGATGATAATGCATGGTAATTCATATTGCCAGCCGTCTCGCAAACGATACTTGTCAGTGTTTTTGACTCTCTCAATATATAGAGATTCAATGCAAATCTTGCGAACACATTGTCTGGCATTCCTGAGACTGTTTTCTCCGGGCAAATTTTCCTAATGATATTGAAGACGTCAAGACAACTTCCAGTATTATTCGAACAACGGAGCAAGGCTGCCACCACTAGTTCGTGGAAAGTCAAAGGCATAATCGAAGTAGCAAGATCGGAGAACAGCACGCTAGGCATAATTTAGATTTTAGAAGATTTTCGGAGCACAGATAATCATCAACTGATGGGTTGTAGAAAGTTGGTGTGACTTTTATAGCAATATGCCGCTACATTCAAACAATTGAAACTTGCTTTACAAAACGCGTTAAATAGTAGACAATAGAGCTCGAAGCACAATGCAACAGTCAATTAAACGCTAAACTTTACCAAGTAACGCGTTACAATACGGCCGCACTTGAAAGAAACAGATTTGAAACAATAGAAACGTTTTATGCCGGCAAATAAGTTTATCTCAACGCGTCTACCAAACTGAATGGACGGTGCGTTACTTACTGTACAAGCTTTCACAATAATATAATGATGATGATGTTGTTGATAATTATGGTGATGGTGTTTTGATGATTTTGATCAAATTATTATAAGACTCATTATCGAAATCTTGGTTATACTGTACAGTATATATTATTTAACCATTATACACATCTAGATGTAACTAAATCTTAATATGAGATTTAGGGAGTGGAGTTGTTTATGTCGTGAGAAAAAATCCTGCAACTGGCAGGAATTGAACAGAGGACCCTGGGATTGGAAGGCAAGATTTTAATGTCGTTATCGTTATCATCGGCATGCTAGTAAGATTATTATTACCATCAATACTTTGGTTTGTACAAAATAATAATCGTTATTAATAATCATACTTTATATTATCATCGTCTGCACTTTCTCATAATTTTCAAAGAATCATCAGCATTGTTATTGTCAGCAGCACCATCATCATAATTACTATTATCATTAACATACTTTTGTCATTTTTATTTTGTAATTTCATCATCAGCTCTGTCAACATCACTTACTCACTTTGAGATAAATCTGATGAAGAAAAGCACAACATGTAAATTTCTATTGAGAAATAAATTTATTTAATACGACACTTGATACAGTTGTTCTATTTATAAAAACATTGTATAGACTATTGTGTACAGTTACCCAAATTGAGATATTTCGCTATTCTTGTAACGCTTTAAAAACATTAATACTATTGAAACACTAGAAAACGTGTTAACACACATGTTAACTGGTTCAAGTTACTTTACTCTTATGTAAAATATAAATTGTTATAAATCTTGATTGCTAAGTATACTTTTATCTACAGTACATTGATAAATTCAGCTTAGAAATTTAGGGAAAAAAAAGATAATTTCTTTGATTTAGATTATACGGCTTAAGTGTCATTTTTGGTTACACCTACATATGTATATAAGCCTTTTCTGATGATGCCTTGCCCGTTACACACCACGATGTCAAACATAGATGGTCACCTCTGGTGGACTATCAGGACAATGAAGACAATCTGACTCCTCTCCTTTTGGTTTAAGTAGTTCATCGATAGAAAACATCCGACATTTCTTGCTCAATGACACAGGTTCAATATTAAATGTTCTTGTTGCGTCAACACCAAGTCGTTTTCCATTTTCAATCGCCGGTACAAACTGTGTCCCTGCTTTGCAATCCAAGTCCCAGTGGTTGATGGGTGATGTAGGTTGGATGACTGGTTTGGTACGTGCTATCGTATGCAGGTATCTCATCCATTCGATGCAGGTTCTAATAGCGACGTGATACTCCATCCCGTTTACGATGATAATGCATGGTAATTCATATTGCCAGCCATCTCGCAAACGATACTTGTCAGTGTTTTTGACTCTCTCAATATATAGAGATTCAATGCAAATCTTGCGAACACATTGTCTGGCATTCCTGAGACTGTATTTCTCCGGGCAAATCCTACTAATGATATTTAAGACGTCAAGACATGATATTGAAGACGTCAAGACAACTTCCAGTATTATTCGAACAACGGAGCAAGGCTGCCACCACTAATTCGTGGAAAGTCAAAGGCATAATCGAAGTAGCAAGATCGGAGAACAGCACGCTAGGCATAATTTAGATTTTAGAAGATTTTCGGAGCACAGACAATTATCAACTGATGAGTTGTAGAAAGTTGGTGTGGCTTATATAGCAAGATGCCGCTACACTCAAACAATTCAAACTTGCTTTACAAAACGTGTTAAATAGTAAACAATAGAGCTCGAAGCACAATGCAACAGTCAATGGAACGCTAAACTTTACCAAGTAACGCGTTACAATGCGGCCGCACTTATTGAGATGACAGAAACAGATTTGAAACAATAGAAACGTTTTATGCCGGCAAATAAGTTTATCTCAACGCGTCTACCAAACTGAATGGACGGTGCGTTATTTACTGTACAAGCTTTCACAATAATTGCGAAAGCTTGTAAGTAACGGGAAAAAAAAAATTGAATTACTAAATATGTGTAAATAAAGTGCTAGAATTATTACTAGCACTTTATTTACACATATTTAGTAATTCGTATTTTTTTCTTAATAATGTTTGTTAAATGATGTGGCAGTAGAAAGATTTAATGAACTAATGAATTAATCAGAGTCTAATATATATTATACAAATAAAATTGAATATAATATTAATATATTAAAATAGTGATCTCAACAATAAGGATTCCTTAAAATTATGATGATTGTAAATATATCAACAAAATTGGGTGATGATGATGACGACGACTACTAAAACATTACAAATTAAAAATAATTAAGATAATGATTATTTTAATCCTGATTATGATGAATATTATAATTATGAATAATAATGAGAATGATGATTAAGTAATGGTGGTTGGGATAATAATATCCAACATGAATAATGTTGATGATGATCTTGATAATGATGATGATGATGATGTTGATGATAATGATGATGATGTTGTTGATAATTATGGTGATGGTGTTTTGATGATTTTGATCAAATTATTATAAGACTCATTATCGAAATCTTGGTTATACTGTACAGTATATATTATTTAACCAATCAATGTTTTTGGTAACAAATTAAATATATTTATAATTTAAAACCCATACGATTCTAAATAGGCATATATAATGATATTTGGATATTATGGTAAAGAAATGTTTTAATGGGATTCCAGAAGAAAAATATTGAAAAAAAACACAAAGTATTTCATGTTTCTGGTCGTCTCCTCATCATCATAATCATTGATTATTATATTATCACCGTCTCCATAGTCATTAGCATGATTTTCTCATTATAGGTTCTGTCATACATAACACATTCACTCATGCGATAAGTACAAATAGACTGAACAAAATGTAAATTCCTATTTAAAAATAGTTGTATATTTATTATCGCAACATCATTATATTCGTAACATTGAATGCCCATTGTTATTATTATGTACAGTTAAATGAAATATTGTTTTAATATTTCTTCAAGTACTAAAATAAATAATTATTATATAGCATAGAAATACTATGTATAACATAACACAATTGGTTGTCAAGTTTTTGTCAACACAAACTGCAATATATAAACATTTTACTAATATACTATATAACATCATACGGTACATTTTACAGATAGATTCAGGATAGAACACAATTACTTTTAGTTAGATTTAGCTGCACTTTCTCATAATTTTCAAAGAATCATCAGCATTGTTATTGTCAGCAGCACCATCATCATAATTAATATTATCATTAACATCCTTTTGTCATTTTTATTTTGTAATTTCATCATCAGCTCTGTCGACATCACTTACTCACTTTGAGATAAATCTGATGAAGAAAAGCACATCATGTAAATTTCTATTGAGAAATAAATTTATTTAATACGACACTTGATACAGTTGTTCTATTTATAAAAACATTGTATAGACTATTGTGTACAGTTACCCGAGATGAGATATTTCGCTATTCTTGTAACGCTTTAGAAACATTAATACTATTGAAACACTAGAAAACGTGTTAACACACATGTTAACTGGTTCAAGTTACTTTACTCTTATGTAAAATATAAATTGTTATAAATCTTGATTGTTAAGTATACTTTTATCTACAGTACATTGATAAATTCAGCTTAGAAATTTAGAAAACAATTCTTTAATTTAGATTATACGGCTTAAGTGTCAATTTTGGTTACACCTTCATATGTATATAAGCATGGAGGAAGGAAAGGAAATTTTCCTTCCTCCATGATATAAGCCTGTTCTGATGATTCCTTGCCCGTTACACACCACGATGTCAAACATAGATGGTCACCTCTGGTGGACTATCAGGACAATGAAGACAATCTGACTCCTCTCCTATTGGTTTAAGTAGTTCATCGATAGAAAACATCCGACGTTTCTGGCTCAATGACACAGGTTCAATATTGAATGTTCTTGTTGCGTCAACACCAAGTCGTTTTCCATTTTCAATCGCCGGTACAAACTGTGTCCCTGCTTTGCAATCCAAGTCCCAGTGGTTGATTGGTGATGTAGATTGGATGACTGTTTTGGTACGTGTCATCGTATGCAAGTATCTCATCCATTCGATACAGGTTCTAGTAGCGACGTGATACTCCATCCCGTTTACGATGATAATGCATGGTAATTCATATTGTCAGCCGTCTCGCAAACGATACTTGTCAGTGTTTTTGACTCTCTCAATATATAGAGATTCAATGAAAATCTTGCGAACACATTGTCTGGCATTCCTGAGACTGTATTTCTCCGGGCAAATCTTCCTAATGATATTGAAGACGTCAAGACAACTTCCAGTATTATTCGAACAACGGAGCAAGGCAGCCACCACTAGTTCGTGGAAAGTCAAAGGCATAATCGAAGTAGCAAGATCGGAGAACAGCACGCTAGGCATAATTTAGATTTTAGAAGATTTTCGGAGCACAGATAAACCATCAACTGATGAGTTGTAGAAAGTTGGTGTGACTTTTATAGCCAGATGCCGCTACACTCAAACAATTGAAACTTGCTTTTTGCAAAACGCGTTAAATAGTAGACAATAGAGCTCGAAGCACAATGGAACAGTCAATTAAACGCTAAACTTTACCAAGTAACGCGTTACAATGCGGCCGCACTTATTGAGGTGAAAGAAACAGATTTGAAACAATAGAAACGATTTATGCCGGCGAATAAGTTTATTTGAACGCGTCTACCAAACTGAATGGACGGTGTGTTACTTACAAGCTTTCACAATAATTGTGAAAGCTTGTAAGTAACGGAAAAAAATAATAAATACGAATTACTAAATATGTGTAAATAAAGTGCTAGTTATTATTATTAGCACTTTATTTACACATTTGTTTTCTTATTAATTTTTGTTAAATGATGTGGCAGTAGAAAGATTTAATGAACTAATTAATTAATCAGAGTCTAATATATTATACAAATAAAATTGAATATAATATTAATATATTAAAATAGTGATCTCAACAATAAGGATTCCTTAAAATTATGATGATTGTAAATATATCAACAAAATTGGATGATGATGATGATGACGACTACTACTAAAACATTAAAAATGATAAATATAAAGATAATGATGTTTTTAATCCTGACTATGATGAATATTATGTTTATGAATAATGATCAGGATGATGATTAAGTAATGATGGTTGGGATAATAATAACCAACATGAATAATGTTGATGATGATCTTGATAATGATGATGATCTTGTTAATAATGATGATGATGTTGTTGATAATGTTTGTGATGTTGTTTTGACAATCTTTATCAAATTATAATAATAATTAAGACTCTTATCGAAATCCTGATTATACGGTACATCATTAACCAGTCAATGTTTTTTGGTAACAAATCGAAATATATTTATAATTTAAAATCAATACGAGTTTACACAACACAACGTATTTCAATTTTCTGGTCGCCTCCCCCTCATCATCATCATTTATATTCCCCGTCTCCATGGTCATTAGCATGATTCTGTTATCATCAACTCGTTTAATCACGACAATTGTAAAACACACTAACCCAAAAAATGGGCCCAAGATGGTGGCATACAAGGTACGTGCCACATCTCACAAACATAAAATACATTGAAGGATAGATTAAGGGTGAGGGTAGGATTATTTTAAAATGCTAATAATTAAAACAAATCTCTACCGTGTTGAAGTCATTTTCAATCAAATATGGATCACAAGTGTCGAGACCTCATGGCATATTATCCTTTTTTTACCCTAACCTCACCCATATTACTCTGCCGTTTACAAAAGCAGATCCAGTGCCTGTGCTCATATAATATTATTTAAAATTACATTTTAATGCTTTATTATATTTTCACCATCTTCACAGTCATTAGCATGGTTTTGTCATCATCAGCTCTGTCATAGTTACATCACCCATTCACTCTGAGATCAATAATAATTTACAAATTAAATTAATTAGTAGAATAGTAGGCTCTATAATATATTTTATGAAAACATAATGATTCTAGCATCATATTATTATTGTTTACAATTAATCTCACATGAAATTGCATTGCTAGATAATAAGACTGACAAATGAAATAACTTGTTGTAGTTCATTTTGTAAAGTGTAAATCAATGATTGACTCGGACTCCACGTTGAGATTGATCACACTCTGTGGCTGCTAACACGTGCCCCTTTTTAGGGAAATCCCCCTTTCAAGCATTAGCCATACGGTGGCGCTATTTCATGAGATACTCCAGATACGAGAGAGAAGAGAAAGACTTCAATACAAAAAAGAAAAAAAAAAAAAAAAAAATCAACCGGTAGGTTTAGGCCCCTAGATCTTTTTCTACAATTCAGTTTCAACGCTGTTTTTCGTAAGTTACCAACAATATTTTTGTGGTGTACTACAACCTATATAGGATGCTGTCATGAACCGAAGAATACAGGATCCTAACTTACCTACAGGAATAAGAGGCATAGCCTAGCTAGGCCCTAGGCCTAGCTAGCCAATATTAACAAACACACACATGGTGGTACTCCAGCCAGGCCTAGCCTATAATTAGGCCAGTAAATAGCTAGCCTAGCTAGGCGGGAAGCAAGCTAGCCTAGGCAGTAGTACTGGTAGTGTAGTACAGTCAGTCAGTATATAAAGTTAATGATCACCAAACAAAACGGGTCATCAATACAAGATGAAATTTAGTCGTTCTAACTAGGGTTTATGTTAGTGGGAATACATTTTCTAGAAGGGCGGTCTTGCTTCTTGGAATGCACTACCTAGTAAAGCAGTATCATGTTCAACTATTAATACTTTGAAATCAAGGCTCAATGAGTCATGGTCCAACCATCCACTGAAGTTTGCACCATACGCTAACAGTGAATTTATTTACAAGAGGGACTTTTAAGTACTGAGTGTTTGCCTCGGTCTCAGTAGTTACGGGAAACCAGTAAACCAGAAAAGTGGTGGTGGTGTGGTCTAAATTGTCATGTGAGCAGCAGGAGGCCTAGCCCTAGCTAGGCTTGCTGTATTGTCAGTAGCCAAGCCTAGCTACTACTTATGCCTTTTCCACAAATCGGTAGACGTCTGTAAAGTCAGTGGTGCGTAAGGCAAAACTTTTTTTATACCTTGTTTAACGAACCAGCCCAATGCAATATTGATGATTTCGAGTAAAAAAAATGTATTTTTAGCCAATTAGCACACCCGCAGCAACGAAAAAAGGGAGATTTCTGAGTGAAATAAAAGTTGTTTTTCTTTACTTTTATTACTCCCTCCGCTGCCTTGAAATCTCCCAAGATAAGATATGTATATTTCTTCCTAATTATTAAAATTTGAAGCATTTAAACATCCTATTTTATATTTACCAAAAAAAAATTATTTTTTTCCTCCGTCTGGATGATTTTGGCAAAACTATTTGCTAAATAAGAAAATTTTATTTTTATTCCGCCCTCCGCCAACATTCTTTAAAAAAATAAGTACGCGAAACAAAGAATAAAAAGTCTCGCCTAACCATCGAAAATATAGATGGAAAAAGTTTTATTCTAATAAAAAGGGACCTTGACGGTCTACAAAAGTCTAGAATATATGGAATAATAAGATTTCTTGTATAATAATCTTTTTTTTTACAAGAAGAAAAAGTAAATTATTAATTGTGGGTGGCAGTTGATTATCCAAGTATTTAAAAGGTATAACTAAATTTGTTATTACTAAGAAATATTCAATTTAAAATTAAAAGTTTTAAATACAGGTCCAGATAATGCGAAATACAGTAATGAGAATTTCTTATATATACAGTATGTCTTATTTTTTGGGTTATTTGTAATTCTTTGATATTGCTTGGATAGTCAGATTCCCAAATAACATTACATTTTAACAAGCTATATTATTTCAAGTAAAATATTAACAATTACAAATTAATTTTATTATTTAATCATGAGTGGACATACAGTAGTAGTCACTACAATAATAAGATTAACCATTTGCATTCTACTATAGCTACAGTATGACAGGTACGATTTCTCCATTAAATCTTCTTCTATGAAGGGAATGCCCTGTACGAAGCATGAACCTAGACCAAACCAAACTTACCATTTGTGGCAAAGACAAGCCAAACCAGTCACTCGTCGCAAATCATGTTTCAGAGAAAATGGCCAAATCATGCTGGAATGTCAAATTTTTGAAAATCTATTTTATTGCACTAAAACTAACATTTATATACCTACACATCATTCTATGCTGTTATTTTCCCAATGTGCAATGTTAAAACAACATTTTTAAGGCTTTGATGATAGTTTCTGCATGAGAAATGCCTGAAATCATAAACTTTGAAGGCTGATTTCTCATATAGTTCTTTAAACAGCTTTGTGTTTAAACGCTTGTAACTTCATAAGGAAATGTCCGATTTGAATGATTTTTTTACCATTTTATAGCTATTATTATATTCTCTAACACTGTATCAATAACTCAAAATCAAATTTTGTGACAAGTGACTGGTTTGGCTTGACTTTGCCTCATTTTTAAATTTTTAATCATACAGGAAATTTACTCATGATGCAGCATTTTAAGATACGGTGATCAGAAATCAAATGAGGTTTTCAACATTTAAATAAATATTCATTTAATATTATTAACTCCTAGAAATAATGTATTGGATGTATTCTCAATAATATTATCATACATTTTTGACTACAGCATAAGATATATTGATATGGTCTAAACAAAATATTTTTGAGGATGCCCTCCACGTATGGTGATTCACAGTCGCCAATTATTCAGTTCCGAGACTGCAGACTTTTGTACAAGCACAGGATTGTTAAGGAGGACTTGTGGGTAAGAGATGGGAAGATCTTGGATCCGGAGAAGCTTTTCTATGACGAGAAGGCTTACGCGGATATCCAGTGCAATTGCTATGGAAAACTGATTGCTCCAGGTTTCATTGATGTTCAAATTAATGGTATGTTGATTAATAGTTTAATTTAAGTTGATAAATATGTTAAGCTCTTTTCACTCTATCAAGTATGGACTTGAAAATATGCGGTTGTTTGCGTAGTATGGTCTCCGCTATATATATTATACAATTTTTCTTGAATACTATGAGGAACATCTTATTGTTAGAAGATTGATGATTGCATGTTAGTTGGTACTTTGGAAAAGTCTCAAATTATAGGGGTCTCATAATTAGACCATGAAGCCTAGCTGTACATAAATCTAACTCAGTCCAACCTAGGACTATAATTCATGGATTGGAACAACCACAACCAAATAATATGCTTTATTTATAGCACCACATAAATTTAATGGTTCTGACAGTGGCAAAGGAAATAATAAATATTAAGTTGATGTTATTATCATAATAAAATCATTACAACAGGATAATTCTACAGGGCTACAGTAAAAATGAATGTATTATTTAAAAATGTAATTAATTGCTCAAATGTTTAATTATTATACTCATTTTATAGGTTTTTATAGGCCATGACATTTAATATATCAAAATAATTTAAAATGACCTAGTATATAATAGTAGGCTTACAGGGGGGTTACTTGAGTAGTTCAAGGTTGATAATCATTAACATAGCATATATAACATTCACTAATTGAAATTATTAGGCCTAAAAAGATTATGTAGCAGTAAAAGTATTTTGAGTATGTAATGTTGAATTATAATACCAAGTTTTATTGTATATTTGTAGTCATAAAAGTAGTTAAATTTAGCTTTGTGGTAAAGATACTTGCCATCCAGTCAGTGTCTTCGGTTCAATTCCTGTCACAATAACATGATTTTTTTCTCATTACTAAAACAACACCACTCCTGTAAAAGCCTAATCATAATATTTGTCTTGTGAAGGAAATGCAACTTAACAGTAGATATAAAGTAATTAAATTTGCTGTCTGGCAATGTTTTTAGGTTGTTTTGGTGTTGATTTTTCATCCAACATTGATGAGATAGAGGGCGGTCTCCAAAAAGTTGCTCATGGTCTGTTAGCACACGGCGTCACCTCATTCTGTCCCACCATCATAACATCCAGTAAAGAGATATATAAAAGGGTAAGAAAGTGCTTACTTTTCTTTATTTCTCAATTTCTCAATGAACTCAATGCTGTCAGACAAGTGCAAATTGCAATTTTGTTTATTTGTATATAAATCCAGAATTATAATAATAATTATTATTATTATTAATAAATATCAATTACAATTTTTATCTCTGGATAAAGCAGAAAACAAAAGAACTTACTTAAAAGAACTTAAAAGAACTCGATATTTATTACTGTAAACCTGGATAGATGAATCTAATCAGTCGAATATTATTATTA
>NW_022692324.1:1068789-1080823 GCF_011630105.1 Anneissia japonica
CCGGGCCCCTTAACAGATTTTTCAAATTTATATTAAAAAAAATATGTGGAAAAATATAATTATAATCAAATTTACTTACTGAGAGTGCTATTTCCGGCAAATTTAGAGGTGCCATAATCATCATTTTATCTTATTGGGAATAGGAGTTTATTTTCCTTTATAGCTTGCCATCTCTATAAGAGTAAAACAGAATAAATAATAAAATACATTTTCTTACCTCATCCTTCAGCTATGATGGGGGCTGAGGTGTATGGACCCTCTATCTCTGAAAATCCCTATCTGGGGGTCCTCTATTTCAAATTCAAACTGATCTAGACTTATTGTTTGAACAGGATTTTTTAACGTTGGGGTTGGTTTTCTCAAAGTCGGAGTCGGATGGCAGGGTGCTGCAAACAACATCCATGTGTGCTGGATCAAGCTGCACACTCGCCTATGTTTTTGGTGGTGGAATAAGTCTTCTCAGATAAGGATGTCTATAGCCGTAGGCCCAGTGTGTGTACGCAGTTGGCTCACTGTGGTGCAGTTTAAAGAACCCAGTACATCTTTTGAGACGAGTAGGGGATTATCCCGGTTTACTGGTCCATAACATTCCTGCAGTAATGGATCCTAAGATCTTTTGCAGGATGTACCTCATAAACTATAAAATGCTTCTAAATTTCTAAATTTCACATTGAAATTTGCATGTGAAGTCTTCAGTTAGCTATTACTAGTTTTTAGCTGACTATATTAAAAGCTTCTTTCTATTAATTTGGATTTTTTTTTAATACCTTTTTCAGATATTGCCAATGATAAGGAAGACTAAGGGATGTAAAAATGGTGCTGGCATTTTAGGTATATAGTGGGTATCATATTAAAATGCCATTTTATTGATAATTCATTAGGCCAACAAAATAAAAAATTATTGTGTTGGCCACGCCCGACTGATCGAAATTTTATGAAATTAATGGTGGGTGAATCCAAAATTGTATTATTTGTGTATTTTCTACTTTTTAGGAATAAACACATATTTGATTATAAAGAAAAAAAAAATTTTCCTACCAACCTACCCATTTTTTGGATTTCCCAAAATGTGACCAACACAACAATTTTTTGTTTTGCCTTATCACCAACTTTGATACTTATTTTCTGAAGTGGTACATTGATAAACACAGTCTGTGTGTTCTTTTTAAACATATAATTTAAAATATGAGTAACAGCAATAAAGAATAAATACATTATATATGCATAATGGTTTAAATTTATTATAACAAAACTGAGTTTAAGAGATAGAACAATTTAGTATCAAAAGTGTTGTTACTTTCGTTTCTATTGGAAATTTAAAATATACTTAGTTTATAGTTGATATTACTAAACCTTTATATAAAATATTGATTATGTATAATAACAACTTTTCATTGGTCAAATAATACTTACCTGCCCATGCGAAGATAAAATGTACGGCTTTGCGTTGGGAGGTAGTCCCAATCATCTAACACCTTGGGAAGTACAGAATTCAATTCAATTTATTTATTTCCTCTTGTTCATATGTTATGGTACTGATGAAATGAGTATATGCTTAAGAAAAATATCATTACTAAGTAATACAGAGCTCCCAAGTTTCCCAGATTGCCCTGGGATCTCAAAGAATTTTGGTTCATCTCCTGGTCTCCCCCAAATTCCACATTTTCTCCTGAAACTTGAATTTCTCTTTAGATTTCTCCAGGATTTTAAAAGATTTCACAATTAGGGCTTATGCTAAGCCAAAATTTCCCATTCTTGTGTAATAAATATGGCAGACAGTATAGATTTATTAAACATGCTAAGCAGCAATAAGGTATTAACAGTGACCTCAACCTGTCCAAGCCTCTTTTTTTTTTTCATATTGAACATGGCAACAAATGTCTACATGCGTGTCCTTCTACATGCGTTTAATTTCATGCGCCATAAACCTATGCCTGTCCTACACTACAAATTTTTCAGGAATTTGACTTTTACAACTTGGGACCCCTAAGTCATAATAATAAAATGTAACATAATGAAATGTAGTCCTAAATGCCATCGAACAAGTGACAAAGCCCAAAAAAAGTCTTAAAACTTTGAAATACTGTAGTAGGCTCTGCAGTTAAGCAGGAGAAAAATGTAAGAAAAATATTGGATATAATAATAATAATAATATTTCCCAATTACACAAAAGTACTTTATACCTCAAACCATGTTGTATGTGTATACTATTTCATGATAGACATAAACTTAATCAAGAGTTTTATGTAGAATGAACGAATGACATGTTGAGACATCAGAATATTTTAAATGATAATTTGTACATATTTAAATTTTTTCTACAATTTTCCCAGGTACTCATCTTGAAGGTCCATTTATTAATAGGGAGAAAAATGGTGCACATCCTGTCAACCTTATCAAGTCATATGATCAGAATGGTTTTAAGGATGTTCTAGATATCTACCAAAGTCTTGATAATGTTGCAATAGTCACCCTAGCTCCAGAAATTGACAGAAGTGATGATGTCATCAAAGAATTGCGGAAGAGAGGTGTAATTGTTTCAGTTGGTAATTATTATAATTATTAATTTTTAAATCACATTTGTTTAACTAGAACACCTTTGACTTGTTTTTAACCATATATATATATATATATATATGGTTAAACAGCACAGAAACAGCACCGTACTCTCCAATTACGTATGGAAATTAAAAGATAGCAACACACCCTACAACATTAAATGGTCTATTATCGACAGAGCATCGGCTTACTCCCCAAAAACAAAACGCTGCAACCTGTGCATAACCGAGAAACTTCACATAATATATTCAGACACAGTCAACACTAAACAAATACCTACTTTAAAACGATTGCTGCATTACAATGTCATTCTTTGATACTGGGACCACAGAACATTTAAATTGTAATTAATTCTTTGAATTCTGGTGGAAAAAATGTCTCTCAAATCAATTACAAAAACCCCACAAAGCTCAGATGGAATACATTGAAGAAAAGAAATATTATATTAAAAACTTTAAAAATTAAACTTAATCTATAGCTAGCCTGTTTAATTTTATAGATATACTGTTGTTAAGATTGTTTAACAAAGCTTTTATTGCTAGAACATTTTAATAAAGATAAATATTCATAAGTTTCATCAAAACGTTTTGTAGGATCATCTACCTATGTACTCAAGATATATCTACTAGTAAAAGTAATGTGTACTGTATTTGATTTAGCAGCTTGATTGACTATTAGTGAATATTCGGTCAGGGGTGGCGCCAGTGGGTAGAGGGCCAGGGGAGCCGGCCCCCCCGTCGAGGAGAAAAATCACAATTCGTCGGGGAGAAAACAAAATTATATGTATTTTGTACATATTAGTAGACTCTAAAATCGATTAAATAAGCCTTTGAAACCCCTAAATTTTCGGAGGCTTCGCCGCCAGGACCACTTTCGGAGCCTTTTAATCGAAGCTCGACCATGCCCACTTGCTTTCGTCGGGGAAATCTGACCCTTCGTCGGAGCACCGGCCTCCCAGTCGGGGACCTCGGCCCCCCCCCCCCCTAGTCCGGCAAATCCTGGCGCCACTGCTGTTTTCGGTGGGCATAATGAATGAACTTAAACCATATTACACAGACTTTGGCCTCGATAATTTTATGTCATCAATTTTTTACTTGTGTTTAAAAGTATGGTGTTTCAAAGATTTTACGGTCTTCAGGACTACAAATAAGTTACTCTTGCATTTGGAAATTTCACAATTCAGAAGGACCTATCAAAATGCACGTTCGGTAATAAGTTTTAAGTTTACTACTTCATTTGCTAAACAGTCTATATTAACTTGGATTCTCCTTGTTGGTACAAATCATATAACATTTGAGTTTATTTCATATTTTGGTGAAAATAATATTAACTTGTATTCTTTTGGTTACAGCAGTCGTGTACACATACATTAATACAGTTCCCCCTCCAATTTGAGACCCCCCCTTAATCCGAGACCCCTTTAAATAACAGTGTTCAGTCTTTAGCACAATGTTAACCCTCTAATTGGAGGCAGAACCCTGAGACCATCCCAATTTTTTCGCGTTCCAATGGTCTGAAATCGCAGGGTGAACTGTATCATGTTGAATATTATTTACTTAATAATTTGGTGAAAAGAAAAAAAATTATATTACTTGGATTCTCGGTGTTGGTCCTATGTGGTATTCATACAGCATAACTAATTATTTGATAAGCTCATTAATATTAATATATTATAATTATCACTGGGCAAAATCAAACTGCCATAATCTAAAGCTCTGTCTAGATTATCTACTTTTCTTTGACAAAAAAACTGTTGTATGCCCATATATAGTCATGATGTGCCTATATATGGTCATGATGTGATGTCATCATGACCAGTACACCATATGTGGGAAAGACAAGCCAAACCAGTCACTTGTTGCAAAAACGGTTTGTTAGTTATTAACAACCGGTTAAAGATGAAATTGAGAGTTGTATTAATGGTAAAAGAATATTAATAAAATCCGATATTTCCTTATGAAGTTATAGCGTTTAAACACACAGCTGTTTGAAGAACAATACACCTGTATTTGAGAAATCAGCCTTCAAAGTTTATGATTTTGTGCATTTCTCAGGCAGAAACCATCACCAAATTGTTAAAAATAATTGTTTTTTAACATTGAATTTTGGACAAGGTGTAAAGCCAGAAATTATATGGACAGATGCTTTATTTGATATCTTACACAAAAGAAACTTGAAACACAAATACAAAACCAAGAGGCACAAATATTATGATATCTGGGCAGTGTTCTCCCAATTGAAAAATTTTTACTGGTAAATTTGTCCATATAGAGCCAGCAAAGCGCACACAACTTCAGATATTGCCAATTTTAAGTGGATTTAAATGGCTTCAAAAAACAATAATACGTAATCATAGCTTAGGCCTGGAAAGGAATGATGTTTGTTTATTGAAAGAAGGGCAGCCTAGTCAACCTGGGCCTAATAATGTGCTTTTTTATTCTACCAACACACAATTTTTACTGGTTCGTCAGTTATTTTTACTGGTAAAATTGACAGCTAAAACGGCTTCGGGAGAACACTGCTGGGATAACCCCCTTAATACTAACATAAGATCTATTTCTAGAGGAGTTCCGAAATCTCAATTTTCTATCAACCTTTTTTTTTTATCTAGGTCATTCGATGGGAAATTTAACTGATGCCGAAAATGCGGCTAAAAATGGAGCCACTTTTATAACGCACCTTTTCAATGCTATGCTCCCGGTAAGATCACAAATATCATTGTAATTTAACTGTATTTGTCAAAAGCATTGTTTTTGTTTTAACCTGTTATGTTAGGGACTGGTTCCAGTGTTGTCTGTTTCTTGATGTAGAGGTGCTGACTCGGTAAAGTGCACAGTCTGTGACAGAGCGAGCAACACAGGCTTAACATTAGTGTCTAATACCCCTTTTACACTGCCAAAGGCAGAATCGACCCGGGTTACTTCCGAGTGATCCCAGGTTCCTTGTCGTCACAAAGCCACAATAAATTGTTGAAATTGAAGCAATGTACCTGCAGATTGTTTTTGAATTAAATCAGCAGTTTTGATATCATGTCTATACCGGAGGTAGAGGGTTTAATTTGACAAGTGTCTAGGCCTAGCCCATTGTTAGCAAAGTTTAGGCCTACCTGACCACAGCTGCGGTAGGCACCAGGTAAGGCCTAATTCCGTAATAAAATTCGGTGTTGTTTACACTGGCGACTCCGGAATGCACCCGGGTTGTCCTACGCTGAATGTGTCCCGCACGTCCATCCCGGAAAGTTTTGCAACCCGAGTAGGACTTTTCGACGTTTACACTAACCAGTGACTCGGGAGATTTTAACCCGGGTATTGGAAAATCCCGGGTTACGTCCAGAATTTTGCTTGCAGTGTAAAAGGGGTATAAGACCTCATTGAATTTCCTGATCCAAATTTTTTTGTCGTGTGATGTTTTTAAATTTGCTATAACACATAAATTTTGTTATTATTTTTAATATTATCATTTAATTATATTGTTTTTATCATCATTATTTTCAAAATAGTAGTAGTAAAAACAACAGAAAAGTTGTATTTATGTTTCACAATAAACTGAGTCTTTGATAGACAATATAGGTTTACAATGTTTAAAAGAAATGGCACAAACAATTTTGATTATTATAACATTTTAGTACTATATATGTGTTGATTTATTGTATTTTTAACTCTTGATAATTTTAGTTTCACCATCGTGACCCTGGTATTGTGGGACTTCTGACTAGCAGTAACATTCCTGAAAACAGCCAGATATTCTACGGAATGATAGCAGACGGCATACACACACATCCGGCCGCTTTACGTATCGCACACAGAGCTCATCCTGATGGTAAGATCTGTTGGTTATACAACTTGCCATTTGATTGGTTGAGTTTTAGGCCACATGGGATTAAACGAAAGGTGCCGTTCAATGAAAAAATACATTGCACGGCTGATGTCACTTTTGCCGTTAATTGTTTCAACAATTGTCATGCAATTTTAGTTCCAGTTGAAGAAATGCACCCATATCATACCTGCCAACAAACATAAACAAATTAACATTTTTAAATACTGCCCTCTATGTGCCATTGCCATTCCATCTTGAAATTATTCCCTTCCATTGCACTCATAAGAAATCTTTAATTAATCAACAGGATACAGGATATGACAATACTAATAAAAAATAACCCTAATATTTAATTCACTTTGTCTGCTTTGAAATTGCTCATTTACGTTATGCGTATATTTCTATAATATAAAACTTTGTTTTTGTGCAGGACCAAACTGTGTTTGCTAAGCTTTTTATACGGGTCTCGTCGCTTATTGTATTGTATTTTGTCGTTTTTGTTATTGTATTGCATTGTGTGTTTTATCTTTACTTGAGCTCTCATTGGCTGCGCATTATTAAGTTGAGTGGCCGAGCAGTAAGGCAGTGGGGGCCGCTATCTACAGCCTTAACATCGGCACTGGTTCCAGCCGCTCCTCGCCCAGGGTTTGGTTTATAGAACCAAGTCTTCTCGGATTAGGACAAAAACAAATTAAATGGAGGTCCAGTGTACACATCTGGCTTGTGTAGTTTAAAGAACCCATTGTATCTTTCGGAAGATACTATGGGGTCATTTTAGCCCTGTAGTTGTTGATTGATGTAAATATGGGTTATTCTCCTACCTTTACCTGTATTTTGCTTCTAAAAAGTAGAAACCATGCGTTTTAACTCCAAAATTTGCCGAAGAAAACCAACAAAAACGAGAAGTGAACAATCTAGTATAAAAGTGCATGAAAATGTAACTCTGCATGAAAATTTAACCGCGCATGCATACGTTCAACAGCTTTCTCTTCGTGCAAATAAATTTACATTGTGGAAAACTGGCCTAATACTCGATCTATCGTCCCATAGGAATTGTCCTGATAACAGACGCCATGGCTGCAATGGGATTGCCTCCCGGACGGCACTATCTTGGAAGTCAGACTGTAGAAATTGTAAACAACAGTGCATACATTGCTGGCACATCTACACTAGCAGGAAGGTCAGTTTATTTATATATAAATAAGTAATTCATTTAGTGGCAGATTCAAGGGCAGGAGTGGGTTGAGGGGGGGGGGGGGCGAAATGGGGGGTGAAAACAGTCGCAGGTTTCTCTAATATTTTCAAAATTATAAACAAAATAGAGAAAAATTGTATTCAAATTTACGTCTGAGAGTGTCATTTCCGGCCATCTAGAGGTGCCATTATCGGCGGTGAAATTTCCAATGTATAGTGGGTTGAGGTGGTCTACCCTCCCTCCCTGGTCACCTTCTATTTTGAATTCCTAGATCCGCCACTGTCATTAATACTAAATATTTCTGTATGTTGTTTGAAACAGTTGGAGTAAATGCTTGTAGATTCTTGGTGTGGGTGAATACTGAAGTAGTAAATTAATGCGTGTCCTTTGAAATCTACTTCGTACATAATTATTGTTTATTAATGATGGTAATTTGTGTTGAAGTGTCCGTTCCCCCTCACATCAGACAAAGATGGACCCTGTTATGTTAGGATGCCAAGCTCCTTGGTAATTTTTAAGATCCCACAAAATAACAGTGTAAACATATGTAAACATGCACGTTCGTGGGACGTTTGGTTGGGACAAGCGTGTTGTCTTGTCTATGTTCTGATTGGCCAGTTAATCTTTATTGACACGTCGGAAAAGGTCACATTGAGGTCAGATTCTAAAAACAACAAAAGTTTACCTAGATAATAATGATAATGATAATGATTATAGTAATAACAGTACTGATAATAATAATAACTACTGTATACTATTTTAATTTTCAAGTATTGCGACGATGCAAACTTGTGTGAAGCATTTCAAACAGGCGTCAGGTTGCACCACTGTAGATGCGCTGGAGGCTGCCTCTCTACATCCAGCACAGCTTCTTGACATCGCCGAGAGAAAAGGCACTTTAGACTACGGCACGGATGCAGATTTTATATTCCTGGACGATGATTTGAACGTTCAGTCCACGTATATAGCCGGAGAGGTGGTTTGGCAACGGCAAGGTGGTTATCCAGTTGTTTCACGGAAACGACATTTAAATTCTATGGAATTATTGTAGACACTGAAATTGTTGAAAAGCAATAGGAATAAAGCTCTTCCCAGAATATTAAATTTTCTTGGACAAAAAAAAAAAATGTCATATGCCCATATATAGTCATGATGTGCTTATATATGGTCATAATGCTTTTTGCCTACCAGACTCATTACTTTTGAGTTTTAGAAGAAATAGAATTATGGATTATGATATGATGTCATATATAGGCATGTCACATTTTTTTGTCAAATAAAATTTGATAGATGGGACTGGGCTTACTTTAATTGTCAACGATTCAAGACAATTGTCAGATAAATTTTAAAATATTCACTTGCAATACAGGGGTGGATCCAGAATTGTTCAACCAAGGCTAGGGGAACAACATACTCAGAATAGATAAGTGAGTAGAGCTAATTTCAATATATACATCAGGGCGGATCCAGGATTTAAAAGAGGGGGGTTCAAAATGTTTCCAAAAGAACCCCAAAATGAAAGCAGGGTCCGGGAAAATCTTGATTCCTAGATGGCCGGAAATGAGCTTTCCCGACTTCTGAGGAGTCTTTTAAGGACCTTTAAGTTCTTCAAAATTCAAGGTTTTCCCCCTCTTGAGAAAAGGTCAGGTAATTTTATCTCATTCTCATATAGGAAAAAAAATAAAATACAGGCAATATATTCTTATATTCCAACAAAATTGAGTAGTTATATGTATAGTCTTTCTTCTATGGATCGATGAACCGATAGGCCTGAAAAATGCACTTTCGTACATAAATTATTATGACGGTGAACCAAAAACAGTGTGTATAATTTATTTAATTGAAAACTAGTTGGGCTAAGCCTAGTTCGTCTGATCTTCCAACCTATGCCTAAGTAGGTTAGCATGTCTTTTTTAAGTTGTATTTTGTTACGTTTCTTCACAGAGGGGGGTTCGTCCAAACCCCTTGAATCCCCCTTCCCCTCACCCTGGATCTGCCATTGTACATTGAAATTTAAATCCCTACTGGATCCATCAATGATAGGCTAACAATAAAAAAAAAAAATTAAAAAAATTAAATATTTTATATAATATAAAATTAATAGTCAGTATAAATTTATATATTATTATTATTATTATTTTTCTTTTGTTGGTTGGGCATCAAGAATATGGATTATAGTGAATTGGATGTTTTCAGGCAACATCAGGGTTCGAATATCCCTAGAGCACCTACAGCAATTGCTGTCCTGTAGAAAGGGCCTTCCACTGCTATTGTAAATCCCAGGCTCGACAGCAAGCATTTTGCTGTCGAGTTGCCTGATCCAGGCCTAGCAATGGATTATACAATTACATATATAGAATAGGCCTACAGTATTCTTAAAACAATTTACCAAGCTTGTTGCTGTAGAACAGCCACAGCCCACAGCAGCTAGTTGCTGATCGAACATTTTAAGGAAATTCAAACCCTGCAACATATTTTTCTGCCGTTTTCTTTTCTCTTAAAGTTCCTGAGCATTTTTTAATAAATAAATATTTCAGCGCTATAAAAATCTGATTTATATTTATTACACTATTTGTGTTTAGGTGTGCTATTCAGCTTTGCGAGGCTTGATATTAAATTCCCCTTTTTCGTGACATCTCTCTTTCTGGACCACAAGATGATTATCAATCCGATCGGTTTTATTTTTTTAGCACTACCTGTACATGTATTTTAAATTTACAAGACACATAAACATGCTTTAATTTTCTACATAATCACGGAATGATTTATTAACAATAAATGTGTTTTTGAGTTTTACTCACAAATAAAAAGCTTTACACAATTTGTTTCATTCTATTTCATTTATTGTGTGTGATTTTCCGATTCATAATTGTATCAACTCTTAAGGCCTTGATAAGAGGTTTTGACTTTGCACTGCAAATACAGAATAGAATTAATCTTCTTTGTTTATATATATATATATATATATATATATGGATTAACAATCTGATGGCTTCTCCAAAATTGTTTAGTAAATGAAGAATGACGCAGCCAGACGCAATTTGTTTTTGCGATGGCTTGCGTCGGGGGCAGTCGCGTCATAGAATATTAAACATGTTTAATATTTCTCTATTTTCTCTTTCTCTTTCTTTAAAGACTGTCCCCGACGATGAACCTCGTCTGGCTGAGTTGGCCTTAAGATGAGGCTTAAAGTAGTAAATTACGATCGGGGGTCATCTTATACGCACGACATACATATGTTAAATTTTTTAAAATCATGTTTGTCTATAGTCTTGTACGAGAATCTACTACTGCAATGAAGCTACTAAATGTTAGTATGAATGAATAAACACAATTTTAAATACAGGAATTAAGATTTTGATAACAATAATAAAAAAAAACTCATATTTGGAAGATTGCCTTGCATTTGCCTCCGTTTTTAGCCAGCTAGATGCAGTATCAAACCCATAAAAAGCAGAAAAAAAGTGGGAATCACGACAATGGAATTGGGGGGGGGGGGTTGTCTTACACGCCCGACAGTACAAAAACCGTCCAAAAATCTTCTGAATCTTGGGGTTCGTCTTATACCTGAGTATATACAGTAGTATTATCAATATTAAAATTACGGTAAACATAAATCAAGGGGACAGAATGGACAAAATTTTGGAGAAATTCACAGTTATAATTAAAACCCAATGGTGCTTTTTTGATCTAACAATTATAATTTACTATCTTATTACATGGTCGACCTCAGACATTTTGATTGAATATTTACATAACGTTAATAGAAGAAATCAACAGTACAAATACATACATTTACTTTACACCCAGAAAGGTATCATTCTACCAAATAACAATGTCAATCATACACTAATGTATTATTATGGTTATTAAATTAACAATAAAAGATTACATACTTAAAGTGCAAAATGCTGTTATGATTTTAAAGATGCGCTGCCATCTTAATTTAATAAGTCGAATCCAAAATGCCATTGAGATATTTTTCCACTTAGAATTCGACTTATATATTTTGTCGGGGAACAAACAAATAAAAAAAAATATTTACATGTAATATTCGTTTAGCCACTATATCGTTTGTGTTAACTTTTCATCACAACAACCACCACAATAACAATAATAATTATAATAATAATTCAATGAGACTAATTCAAAATAATTTGCGTTCTGTTATGACAAATGCTCATTTAGATAGCCTCATGATGGTTGGAATACATCGTGATAGGTGAAGCAACCTCGACCATGACACCGTGGTTGACAGATTTCGTGCAAAATTTCCAAAATATAGAATTTCACTTTCAAGAATGATTTGAAAATAAATTGGATGGTTACATTGCATACTCTTTGTTTCTTGCTTTATTCCAAATGTTTTGGTTTTGGAAGCTGATTTCAACATTAGAAAGCATAGCCTACATGAAGTCATATTATAGATATATGCCTATCAAATAAGTAGTAATAAAAAATCGC